>NW_026057582.1:25874672-26138386 GCF_023721935.1 Panthera uncia
TGGGGGGTAGTGCACAGGGGAAAGTCATTAAAGGGGACAAAGGGCACATCTCACTTGGCATGGGGCAAGGGATTTTGAAATCTGAACAGATACCAATCAGATCATTCACAATATCACAAATGCTTCAAAGGGACATTTTGTGAGACCAGGGGCCTTCAAGATCATTGTTCCTTCCCTCTCCACCACCCCCCACAACATGAAAAAATTGCCTTAAGATGATAGATTTGGGGACCTTCTATTAATGCACCTCCTGTGAGCTGTGATAAAGAATCTCTAACCCTCACCTGGAGCAGACAGAGCAATTCTACCCCTACCTTCCTCATCAACAAGCCCACCGCCACAATCATCAGGGAATGGGTTAGGGTTTGCTCTCTAGATATACTTTCACACAGGAACGCACAGAACTGGTATTAGGTTTTGCAGTGATGATCCTAAGCATTCTTGTAACAAATCCCATTGAAATCCTGTGTGAATTCCAAGCCAGCACTTACAGCGGTTACCCTCTTCTGAGCTATTTTTTTATCCCTTGCATTTGATTTCCGTTCATTGTCCTTTGGTGCTCATTTCCTCCAGCATAAAGGATAACCAGAGGGTTGGATCGTACGGTTCTACTCTGCTATCTCTACTATAGGGTGGTTTAAGCTGTTATATTAAAATATTATTTTTTCACAGTGGAGCAGACAAACTGACTCTCAAAAAGGCAGGCTCAATTTTCCACTTGGAAAGAGGAGAGCTAACATTTTCCACTGACAGTTGAAGGATTATTCACAATGCACAAGGTTTTATCTCTGGGCTGTATTGGCTACTTTACTTTCACAAGTTGTTTTCTGGGATATCCATCATGTTTTCATAATAAGCCTGGCATATCACATGCCTCTTGTATGTGGAGAACTGAACATTATGGTAGGGTCACCACCGAGACGGACAAAGGATGCAGACTTCTCAGCCTTAAAAGTCGCTCTCTTTGCAGTGACAGATCCCTGTGGTTAAAAGGCAAAGAAGGGCTATGGCTTCTTCTATAAGCGTTGGTCTTACCAAAGAGCGTGACGTTCCTGATCCTTCCAATTCAAAAAGAAAACCAAACCTTGCTAGAATATTAAATTCTAGGCATGTTCAAATGACTGACACACAGCAAAAATTATGACACAGTTTGTTTCCAGTCATCTCAGAATTTTATAAAATTTTAACTAGTAGAGAAATAAAGTTAACATGGAGGATGGTACATTCTTAGAGGGCCTATGACAAAGCATTGATTTTTCAGAGTGAACGTGACCCCTTAGGACACAAAACGAATGCCTTGTGATGCACAGAAACGACAGAAAACGAAATAACGTACAACTGTAACATCAGGGCTCAAGTTCCAGTCTCACCACACACAAGCTGTGGGACCACAGGCAAATTACCTCCCTGCTCCAGGCCTTTGTTTCTGCATCTACAAAATGGGGATGACAGTGCCTACATCAAAGAGTTCAGACAACGTGAAGTTGCTTGAGAAAGGGCTCTAGGTTGTTATTCTTTTGGGGGGCTTTGCACAGGGCCTGACATGTAATGAGCAATCAGTTTCCATTTCCAGAATGAAATAAACTGATGCCCTCAACACACAGTGTGATGAACATGGCCCCAGATCAAGGAGCCAGTTCACATTAAAGTAAGAGAAATCCATCAACTATAGTGAAGAACAATTCTTTCACCGGAAGAATATAATGCTCTTCACCCTTGGGGGGAAAAAATAGGGGAAAAAAAGAAGAAGAAGGAGAAGGAGAAGGAGAAGAAGGAGAAGGAGGAGGAGGAGGAGGAGGAGGAGGAGGAGAAGAGGAGGAGGAGGAGAAGAGGAGGAGGAGGAGGAGGAGGAGGAGGAGGAGGAGGAGGAGGAGGAGGAAAGAAAAGAAACAGGGCAAGTAAAAAGGTTCCAACAAGAAGAGCCTCACCATCTGTTCATCCTCTTTGGCAGCCCAACTGGCACTGAACGTTTGACCTCCACTGTCCTTCATCAGGCGAATCTGAACATGCTGGAGATAGGCAGAGAACGCTCTTCGGGCCTGCACCTTGCTATAGAAATCCAAAACAACATACCGTTACGAGACAGAATGCTAAGCCTACCAAATGTGTACCTGCCTCATTCAAAGCGGGCTCTGAGGATCCTCCTATTAGGAAGGCTAAAAAAAATGAAGTCCATCATGCAGTCATTGAATAAAGATTCCTTCTACACAGTGCATGAGGTGTTCTTTTTTCCTATTAACAGAATCAAAGATGGAGAATCCTA
This sequence comes from Panthera uncia, assembly GCF_023721935.1. Taxonomy (NCBI): domain Eukaryota; kingdom Metazoa; phylum Chordata; class Mammalia; order Carnivora; family Felidae; genus Panthera; species Panthera uncia. Next base: position 25,876,936 of record NW_026057582.1, read on the forward strand.
TTTATTTTCTCATTATTAACAGAGGGGAAAAAATCAAACAGGAATAGGAAATCAGGTTTCCTATTCTTACACCTTATCTCTGAACTTTTTAACAACTTTCCTGGGGGAGATGGGCAGGCAAAGTATTGAATCTTCACAAGAACCTTTGCATTCATGTGGAAAGGTTCTCCTGCCTTGGAGGCCCTAAAGTATATACTTATCAGTTGGTGCGAAAGTATGCTTTTGCTATGGCAACTAATATTTCTGGTGTGCAAAAGCCTCCAAAGCAGGAAATCGATAAATCCTACAAAGGAACTTTTGAGACCAAATCTTAAAGTCCTGCTTTTCTCAACTACAAGACAGGAATGGCTGGAGCCCAGAACAAATGAGTGAGGTCCAACAGAGTTTGGCGTAGATGAACTGACAGGCTGGGACGAGCCCAGACGTTCAGTGGGAAAACAAAATCTTTACATGTAGTAAAAAAAAAAAGCACCTCAGGGACATCACTGGAGAACTCAGCTGATTTCTGCTTGGTGGTCTAGGCTGGAAACAAGGAAATCTGTTGAAGCTACGGTTTAGAAGACAGAAAGGCCAGAGACACACTGACGATTTTCACTTCAGCTGCTAATTGTAGCGGATCTGTTTTCCTTCAGGAGAGATTTTGGTTACTTCAGCTGATCGGCCTTCTGACACTCCAGCCAGAATTACATCAGCGAAGATTAGGGCCCAGCACAAACTTTGTTTACAATCCTCACACATGCAATCACTGAATGCTTTCTATTCACTGTTCCTCCAAAGTTAGGATGAAGGACTTGACCAGAGTAAACTGGACATCCTAACAGGGTCTAGGTCTAACCTCTGCGTATGTGCTGGAGGGACCGAAGAGGAGGGGAGTCAGGTTGGAAGCAGATTTGCTCTTGAGAGTTTAATATAGAAGATCTCCAAAGCATAAAATACAAGTAAGGCTACATGTTTCTAACTAATGGGGATAGTTTATGGGAGCACAGTATGATTCTGAAAAAACAAATTTCTATTTTCAAATGTTTCTCAACAAGGACACTTCTATTCTTGTTCACCTGGAGACCACTTTCCCCTCAACCATTTACCTCCACAACAAACTATTTGCGAGACAAAACAAATGAAACAAATTCTTAATTTTCATCCACAAATTCACTTGCTACCTAATGAGGTAGAAATGGCATGTTTCACATATCTCCCAAGTAGAATACCTCATTTTATTAATCATTCCTCTAATGCTGAAACGTGAAGGTCTGTTGGATAAGGGAGATGTCACTTCGAAGTTGAGATTTCAATCATTATTTTGTTGTAAGTCATTGCCACAAATCAAATGAACAAGTGTGGAGGTTGCCATTTCTATAAACCTTATTGCAGGGACCCCTGGGTTGTTAATTCTGAGACTGCCCCCAAGATACTTGGACACACTGGTTGGCTAGGCATTTTCAACATACCAAGAAAGATGAAAGAATGAAAACTAGAAATGATTTATACCAGTGAAACTTGGTTTTAAAACCATAAAAGCTTATATGGATCCTCAGTATAAAAAATACGCAACTAAAGGCTAGGGCCTGGAGTCTCGAATCCTTGCCACGACCTCCCTGAGACCCCTCAGTAGCCACTGAGGTGCCCCACAGAATCATGGGTAGCTACAGGGAACAGGGTCTGAAAACCACTCATTTGCATTAACACACCAGGCAACTACAACAGTTTACTCAGTGAAAGTCAGATCCATAAGATTTATGAAGAAATCATTTATTTCTACAACAGCTAAGTAGAATGTTATTGCTGGAAAGGGCCTCAGAATATAATCCAGTGGTTTTCAAATGTTCTATTTCAACTCAGTGGAATCCTTTTTCCCCCTCAGAAAGCACAGTCCGAAAAACATTTGTCTAACCTTATACCTTGGCCTGAAAGAAAAGGAAACTGAGGCACGGAGCTCTCTGACTGGCCGCCATGATCACACAGCCAGCTGGGAATCACTAAAAAGCGAAGAGAGAGTCCAGGTCTTCCAACAGTTCAGTGAGCTCTCAACTAACAGACTCTTCCAAACCTTAACTCTATCTGCATACCTCCCCAAACCCCGACGTCACCCGCCACCCGTGCAATATAAGAACTGCCCTCTAACTTGGAAAATAAAGGCCATCGTGCATAAATACGTAAACTCCTTTCCTCTTTAACTTCTAACTACTACACTCAGCCCATAGTGCTTTCTTTCTGACTTAACAGGAAGAGAGACCCCTCCAGTGGCCTCTTTTGCCTTCCTTTGGGGCCCTTCTCTATCGATATATCCATTTCTGTATCTCTGGTCTTCTTACCATCAAATCCTTCCCCTCGTCTATAAATAAGCTTCAGAATCCCCATCGTTGGGAAAAAAAAAAAAATCCTTTTCTCTTAGCTCACTCCTCACTCTCTCTGATGTGTTCTCATCTTCTTTTCATTGCCAAATCCTCTAAAAAAGTTAGCTTGCACTTGCTTTCTTATTTCTCAACTCGTAATTTCTCACAACTCAGAGGCTGGCCCTATGTCAGAAATGCAGGAGTCTCTTCTCACTCTTCATGCTCTCTCGGGCCGTCTGAAGCATGCTACAGCTTGGAACTCTCATTCTGGAGAGTTCTACCACACTCCCACCTCCTACGCTGATGCTTACCTCTCTAGCTGCTAGTTCCTATCTCTTTACTATTAAACACCGGTTTTCCCCAGGGCTCAATTCTCCTCCTTTTCTCCAGTCTATGCTTGCTGGACTAAATGAACTGGACAAGTTCACTCACTCTGAAGTTCTTAACTATCAACTGCCCGATCCTGTTCAACTCTTACCCTCAAAGTGATATCTTCACCTATCCGCTGAGCAAGTTCATCCCAGAGCCCTCCCTCCGCCTCACCGTGCCCCAACTGAAACATCATTTTTATCCTGAAACCAACTCCTATGCTCCTTATGTGGACTGATGGCATCGCCAAGTTGCTACGTTTGGAAAAATCCAGCCTCTCTGGAGTTCTTACATCTACAGAGACCAAGCCCTGCCAATTTTAACCTGCAAATTTCATCCGGTCCACCCCATTCCCTCCATTCCTATAGTCGTGGCTCTGGTCAAGGCCTTCATCTTTCTGGCTCTGGACTACTGTGACAGCCCCTAACTCACCTTTCTGCCATTAGTTCTCCTCTTATCAATCACTGCCCCACAATGCACCTAGAATTCACTTTCTAAATCAAGGTCTGACCATAGCATTCATCTGCTTAAAAATTATCCGTTTAGAAAATACAGTCCCAGTTCCTCTTAAACCCCTTTGTGATCAAACAACATCCGATTATTTAGTCGTATCTCTTACCGCACACTTCTCTCCGTGTAACTCCACTACGCTAACCCAGGTTTCTCAAACTCGCCAAGCTCATTCCAGTTTCAGGGCCTTCAGACTTGCTTGTCTGCCTGGAACATTCTGCCCCCTGATGCTCCATGACTTGGCTCCTTCTCATCATTCAGGACTCACCTCAAAGGTTACCTCTTCATGCCCGAACACGACAATCTAAAGAAACCCTCCACCCAATTACACTCTAACACTACAACCTGTTCTTTCTGCATTGCACTACTTACTCCCTGAAACTACCTTGTTTCTTTGTTTACCGTCAGTACACCCCCCAAGACCGTAAGCCCCACGAGCCTGTCTCGGTCTCTACTGTAACACTACCATAGCCTGGCCCATTCCCGCACAGGGCGGGTGCTCGATAAACTTCTGTTGAAGGGCTGAATGAATGACTAGACTATCACATCTCTCTGCCTTTATTTCCTCTCCTGGCACTTCCGCACTTAGCTGTCACCTCTCGGCCCTCGTGGCATCCTACTCATCCGCCAAAGCCTGATTCAAATATTGCCACCTCCCTAATGTCTCTCTGGGCCTCCCAGGCAAGATCAGTCACTCTGTTTTCTGTATTTAAGATACAGAGCGCTTTGTCCATACTGGCGCCCCCGCTCTTTAAGGATCCCTACCCAAAACCGTGAGCTGCTTGAACTCTGTGCTTTTAGTGACTTGACACTCCAGCCCAACCAATATTTGTTGGGCCAGTGAGACCTGGGTATGGATCGCAGCGCTATACCTTGGACAAGTAACTCCTCTTGACAATTATTAACATTCAAAACAACATCAAAAGTAATGACATTCTTCCTTAGTAACAATAATAACAAAATCAGAGTCATTACTTCCCAGGACCACTGTCAGAAAAGGAAAATGGCCGTAGAGCCATCAGCCCAGGACCTGGTACACAATACAAGTCATTGGTTTTACGATTCCAACTACAAAAGGTACATACCTAAGATTGCCGTTATCTTGCAGAATCTGCATCAGGTTAAATTTAGGCTCTGGCTCCTGAGTCTCAATTTTGCAGCACTGTTCACCTTTATTGTTCCATTCAGAAACTTTCGCGGCATTTTCTTTGGGTGAATTTTCTACCATAACAGTCAGTGAGGGGGTGTATTTGGCTTGACTTTCTCCGAGGGACCCTGCAGACTCCTCCTGGGAAGCCTCCTGTTCTTCATCTTCGTCGTCTAATGCAACTTCTTCCTCCTCTTCACTCTCTGTCTCGGTTTTAACATTCATTTCAGCTGGTTGAGTGATCACTAAATGCGAAGAATCACTAATGTTGCTGAAAAAAGATTAAATTTTCCTCTCTCCCAATACCTTCCTTTCATCTTTTTAATAAAGTCCCATTTCCAAATCAGACCACAAAAGAGGCACAACATCAACAGCACACACATGCCACTCTACAGTCTTACATATTTCAAAAGCCTGCAACGACCTCCACTAGGGTTCACGTTCCTCACCATAATACCAATGGCTCTCTCTCAACGTCAGGCAAACATCTTGGGTACAGTAATCTCTACAGTGTGTTGGAGGTTTCCAGAAGGGCACAAGGAGCAGGGGAACATCGTTCTATCCTATGTTTATTCATTACCTTTCTCTTTCACCAACTTGGAAGGTGTGTGAGGACAAGGACTATACCTTTTTTATTCACCAATGAAACCCTAGTGACCAACATGCCTGATACAGGTGCTCAACAAAGGAGGGAAGGAGCGGGCGGGCGGGTGGGGGGAAGGAAGTCAGTCCATCAATCATGACAAACAGACCTATGACACGGGAGCATCTTGGAGAGAGACACATTCCTCTTTGTTCATGTTTAAAATATTTATATGATTTGGCAATGTCAAGGGATGAACCAGCTTTAACACCTAATCATGAAAAACCTGAACAACAATGCTCAGGGTTCCATTAAACTTCAGCTAAAGTGTTTCTTTCTACTGATCTACCTCTACATCTCAAGTATTTAGCCATGGGCCAAAACGTATGTGCTTCAGTTATTCCCCGGCACAAATACTATAGACTGGAAGATTTAGAAACTTCCAACCCTTTTGAAATTAAGTTTTGGAGAAAAAGACTACGCAGAAAAATTAAACGTATTTGATGAGGAAGGTTCTGATTCATTAAGTATGAAGTAAGAAGCTGATCAACTGGGCCTGGCAGGACCCGGACAGTGGAGTCTGGCGTAAGCTCACCGGCAGGTACCTGGGTATTTTGGCCTCATTGCCCTCAATCTGCCATTCCGTCGTCGGCGTTTCCGCACCTCCAAAGACAGGAGCTTCCTCTCATAGAGGGCAGCGTGCAGTTTGGCCTTGGAGTTCATACTCTCCACCTTCAATTCCGGTGCTCCGTCAGCAGCCAGTCTATGGAAAAAAAAAACACCACAATACGGTTGCTACAGCCTTCAGAAAGCTCTCCTTTATTCCAAGGCTAAGCTTGACAGAATTCTGTAACCACAACAGGTTGGGCATGGTATGTCTACTGAATTCTAAAAAGTTGGACAGAAAAATGGGAATACTGGAATTGGAATCTACATTAAAACTTCCCTAAGGGCCCGTCTGAATTTAGTAAATATTCTGAACAAAAACATATCTGAAAACAATGTTTAAGTGTTTTTAAAGTATTCAGTCAGGCTGGCTGACGGTTTACCGCAAAGACCATAAAGTGCCACCCAATACCTTATACCTAGGGATGACTGGGAGATACTGGCAACGCTTTCATTCTTAAGCTGGGTGGTGGCTAGAGGTGTTTGTTTTGTTGTTACTCATTATAGTTTACTCAGACTTATACAAATATTCTTCTAACGTATACGCTATTTAATAAACACAAATTTAGCAGAAGTTGAGACAAGGGGAGGAACATTTGATAGCCTGTGAATATGGTAGCCCAGAGCGAAGACTTATGGGGGAAAGTCTCAGTCAAAAGTTACCAAGACCCCGAGGCACACCAAGTCTCAAACATTCCAACAAAAGGAACTCTCCTCCCTAAGAGTCTACTTAGTTACAGGAGGAGATAGGGGGAGGTGGTAGGGACTCTCCAGCTGGTGATTACAGGTCAGGAGTTAGTGTCAGAGGCACAGACAAGGGAAGGCAGCAGATGGTGGACAAAGCCAAGTCCAATCAGGTCATGAACGGGAAATGGGGTGGACAGAGGATGGCAACAGCTACATTAGGCATCAAAGTACGATAAATCATAAGTTAGGGAAGTGACTGGTATCAGGCCCAATCCAAACAAGGACCGGGAAAAGTACTGGGCAGGCAGAGCTAACTAGGACAGCAAAGACAGAGAGGGATCTTGGTCATTGGGTCAGAAAAGAAGTGCCCATGTCAGTGTCTAAACCAGGCAGCTAACTCTGAATACTCAGAATGCAAGATCTAACTGGTTGGCTCTGAATTCTCTCTCTTGAACTCCCTGGAACTCAAACTGTATTCCCTTTGAGGTCAAGGGACCTCAATTCTCTGAGAGTTTTCAATCTCTAAGCATGATGGAAAGACTGTGTCTTTTGGTCTATTTAGGTGTTTTAGGGATTTCTGAGTAGATAAACTGGACAGTAAATCTTCTAGAATCTTTCTCTCTAGAGCAGGAAATTGAGCCAAGAATAGAGATGGTCCTGACACATGGGGGCAGACACCGGAAGCAAATTAATAAACTTTAAAAATAGCTCCAAGTTCAAAGCCAGCTTACCATAGTCCCAAAAACTGAACACTGCACCCCCCTCACACACGCACGTAGTTGTGAAAATAGATTTTTAGCCAGTTAAAGAAAATGAAACAAAACTAACATTTTAAAATAACAACTATGAGCTTCTAAGAAACCCTGAATAGACCAATAAGTTCTAAGTATTACAAGGGATGGAGGTAGGGAACGATGGAGAAACTATGAATCTGATAAACAGAATTAATAGTTCTATACGGGTAAAGACCAGGCTTGCATGTCAGTCACTGGATCAGAGATGGTCCTGAGACTGCCCAGCACATAGCCGACATACCATTAATTTTTTTTTTTTTTAACGTTTATTTATTTTTGAGACAGAGAGAGACAGAGCATGAACAGGGGAGGGGCAGAGAGAGAGGGAGACACAGAATCGGAAACAGGCTCCAGGCTCTGAGCAGTCAGCCCAGAGCCTGACGCGGGGCTCGAACTCACGGACCGCGAGATCATGACCTGAGCCAAAGTCGGACGCTTAACCGACCGAGCCACCCAGGCGCCCCCATTAATATTTTTAAATAAACAACTGAATTCCCTATAAGTAAATTATAACACCTTTCAGCTACATCTACCTCATTTTATTTTTCTAACATTGTATTCTGAAAATATTTACACAAACAGAAAAGTTTTAAGAACTGTACAGCAGACAGTCATGTACCCATTGCCTAGTTTCTGAAATAAATATATTGCTATATTTGTTTCAGCACATATATATCCAACCGTCCCTTCTTCTATTCATCCACCAATCCATTTAATTTTTAAAGCATTTCAAAGTTACACACAGATGTCAGTGCACTTTGTACCTAAATGCTTTAACATGCACATCGTTAGTAGCTAGAGTTCAGTATTTGTTTTATGGGTATTTGTTTTTGGTGTTTTGGTTTATTGTTTCTGTTTAGTTTGTTTGTTGGTGAGCTAAACACCATATACAGTGAAATACCCAAATACTATAATGCCCATTTGTGAGTTCTGACAAATGCCTAGAACTATGTAACCCGAGCTCTAACATTACCACCCCCTCAGAAAGTTCTCATGAAGCTTCCCAGTCAATCCCTCCCTCACACTCCTAAAGGAGACCACTGTCCTAAGTTGTTTCATTACGTATTAGGTTTGCCTACTCTAGAACTTCTTAAAAATGGAATTGTACAGTATGAACTCTTATAAGTTTCCTTTCATTCTGCCTGTTTTTGAGATTCATCCATGTGATGTGTATCCATACTTATGCCTTTGTACGGCTCAGGATTAGTCCACTCTATGAATAATCCACAGTTCACCTACTCTCTGGTTATCGGACCCCTAGGTTGTTTCCAGTTTGGGAATATTATGAATGAAGCTGCTATGGACATTTTTGTACAAGTCGTTTTGTGGTTACGTTTTTCATTCCTTCTGGGCAGAGATCTCAGCACGGAGCTTTCAAGGCTAGCAAACTGCCAGACCCCTCCTAAGGAACTTGTACCAGTTTCTGCTGCCAATGACAATGCACCAGAGCTCCATTAGCTCCACACCATCTGATGCTGTCGGTCATTTTCAGGTTGTTCCCAGCTTTACTGAGCTGTCGCTGACAAATAAAATTGTAATGTATTTAAAGTGTACAACACAATGACATAACGCGAGCCATTCTGCTGGATTTCAGTGGTATCTCATGGTTTAACTTGCAATTCTCTGATAACTAATGGTGTTAAGCACATTTTCATGAGCATACTGGCCACTCACATACCTTCTTTTTGAAGTGTCTGTCCAAATATTTTACCCATTTGTAAGAGGGCTGTCTTCTAATTTTTCAGTTATAGGAGTCTGTCATACTCTCTAGGCACCAGACCTTTGTTTGATGAATATCTTCACCCGGTTTATGGCCTGCCTGGTCACTTTCCGAACAGTATGGGATGATGATAATTTTGAGGAAATCTAGCTTATCATTTTTTCTTTTTTGGGTACCACTTTCTGCGTCATGTTTAAAACTTTTGCCAAGCCCAAAGTCCCAAAGACACTGTCCTAGATTTTCCTCAAGAAATTTTATCGTAAGAGCTTTTCTGTTTATGTCTCTGAATCATCACTAATTTTTCTGGGAGACAGGGGCTGAGGTTCACTTTTTAAAGTACGATATCCAGTTCCAGTCCTATTTGTTAAGAAGTTTCCTTTCCCCAGTGGATTACTTTGGGCCTTTTGATGCAAGTCAAATGACCACATAAATATAGGTCTGTTTCTGGACTCTCTTTTCTGTTCAACTTGCCACAGTTTTGATTACTATAACATTGTAGTATTTCTTTAAGTAAGGTACCCTAAGTCTTTTTCAAGATGACTTTGGATACTCTAAGTCCTTTGTATCTCCACAAACAAAAAAAAAAAAAAAAAAAAATTTAAAGTCAATTTCTGCTTTGGTGAAGAAAAATATAGTGGATTTCTACTATATATATATATATATATATATATATATATATACATACATACATATATACTGGAATTATATATATACACACACACACATATATATACGTATATATATATAATACATATATATATATACGTATATATATACGTATATATATATAATACATATATATATATACGTATATATATACACAATATATATACGTATATATATATACTGGAATAATGTATCAGATCTTTAGATCAATTTGGGGAGAACAGACACTTTTTGCAATTTTCAGTCTTCTAATCCATGAACATCACATATCTCCCCACTTATTTAGATCTTCTTTCATTTATTTCAGTAATATTTACTCAATATTTAGCTTTTACTGTATAGGTATTAAACATATTTTATAAAATTTACCCTTGAGAATTTCGTATTTTCAAATGCTACCGTAAGCAAAATTTAATTTCATTTTCAAATTATTTACTACTAGTATTTAAAACTACAATACATTTTAGTATATTGACCTTATGCTCAAAGACCTTGCTAAATGCAATGATATGTTCTTGTAGTTATTCTGTAGATGTTTTAAGATTTCCTATTAACTTGGGGTGCCTGGGTGACTCAGTCAGTTAAGCGTCTAATTTTGGCTCAGGTCATGATCTCATGGTTCATGAGTTTGAGCCCTGCATCAGGCTCTGTGCCGTCAGCTCAGAGCCTGTGGCCTGCTTCGGATTCTGTGTCTCCCTCTCTCTCTGCCCCACCCCTGTTTGCCCCTTCTCAAAAATGAATAAACGTTAAGAAAAAAAAAAAAAAAAGATTTCCTATTAACTAGCTCAGATCATCCAAGATGAAAGACATTTGATTTCTTCACTTCCAATCTGTATGCCTTTTCTTCCCCAACCCTTGCTTCATTGTACAGCTTGGAACTTCTAGTATAAAGTGACTACAAATGGTGAAAATGGACATCTTGATATCTTATGATTCATGGAAGGAAGCCTTCAATATTTTACCATTAGGTATGATGATAGCAATAGATATTTTATAGATGGCATTTACCAAATGAAGAAATTCCTTCTATTCCTTATTTACTAAGAGTTTTTATCATAAATGTGTTGAATTTCATCAGATGCTTTTTTTTTTTTTTTGGATCTAATAAAATGATCATCGGGTTTTTTCCCTTTGTATATGGTAAATTATACTGATGAATTTTCAAATGTCAAACCAACATTGCATTACTAGGAAAAACCTCTCTTAGTCATATGTATTACCCTTTTTTTTATACTGGTAGATTCAATTTGCTACTATTCTTTGAAGAAATTTTGTGTCTCTGTTCATGAAGATATTAGCCTGTAATGTTCTTTTTTTTTTTTTTTTTAAATTTTTTTTTTCAACGTTTTTTATTTATTTTTGGGACAGAGAGAGACAGAGCATGAACGGGGGAGGGGCAGAGAGAGAGGGAGACACAGAATCGGAAACAGGCTCCAGGCTCCGAGCCATCAGCCCAGAGCCATCAGCCCAGAGCCCGACACGGGGCTCGAACTCACGGACCGCGAGATCGTGACCTGGCTGAAGTCGGACGCTTAACCGACTGCGCCACCCAGGCGCCCCATGTAATGTTCTTTTTTAATGTATACTTATTTGAGAGAGAGAGAGAGAGAGCACATGCGCGAGACAGGGGAGGGGCAGAGAGAGAATCCCAAGCAGGCTCTTTGCTGATAGCAGAACCATGAAATCATGATCTGAGCCAAAATCCAAAGTCAGACACTTAACCAACTAAGCCACCCAGGCACCTCCCCTACCTTTTTAAAAATGTCTTTGTCAAGCTTTGGTGTCATAATTAATGTTGGCGTCATAAAATGAATTGGGACGTGTCTCTTCCTATAGTTTTAAAAGAATTTATGTAAGATTGGTGCTGTTCTTCCTCAAATGCTTGATAGAATTCACAAGCGAAACTACTGGGCTTGGGGTTTTCTTTGCAGAAAGACTTTTGATTACAAATTCAATATTCTGAATAGATATGGGACTATTCAAAATTTCTATTTCAGCTTGTGTCATTTTTGTCAAGTATTCCCTCCCAAGGAATTCAGACATTTCCTCTAGGTTGTCAAAGCAATGGAATAAGGTTATTAATAATACTCCCTTAACGTCCTTTTGATTTCTGTAGGATCTATAAATTACTTCCTTCTTTCCTATCTGATATTGGTAATTCTTGTTCTTTCTTACTAGATCAGTCTACGTAAGAGTTTATGAATTCTATCTTACCAGTGAACAATTTTAGATTTTACTGGTTTTCTTTATTGTTTGTCTTTCATTTAATTGATTCCCACCCTTTATTATGTCCGTTCTTCAATTTACATGGGTTACTCTTCTTTATCTAGTTTCACAAAATGGAATGTTAGATCAGTGATTTAGTCCTCTGTTTTCTAATACAAGCATTTAAGAAGCTGTAAGTTGCCCCCAAAACATGACATGAGCTGCATCCCACACATTTTAATGTTACATTTTTATCATCATTCAGTTTGAAATACTTTCCAATTTCCCTCATGATTTCTTTCTTGACCCATGCACTATTTTGAGGTGTTAATTTCCAAGTATTAGGAGATTTTCTATTGTTACTGCTTTCGAATTCCACTGTGTTCAAAGACCATACTGTTTATGATTTTAATCGTTTTAAATGTATGAAGATGTATTTCGTACAACAGCACATGATCTATTATATGCCAGCTTTCATTTGCTTATGCCTCTATACCACCAAAAAACTCCTGATGGCAATATAAGTGCCAAAAATGAAGGCCAGAACCAACTGAATTTTAAATACTTATTGTTTAAGATTTTTTTCTTCTGTTTGATTTTTTCTAATCGCCAAATTGATAGCAATACACTCTAGGAGGCATATTCTTTGACGAGAAACTGGAGGAAACTTATGAATTAACTGTGACTTTCATTTGGAAGCAAGTTACAAATTCGACCTCTCCCAGTTTTCCCTTAATTCAACGGCAAGCATATGTTTTCCTTCTTTAAAGAAAAATTAGATTTAGGCTTCAAGGGGTTTCAACAAGAAACCAGGTTTATCCTCACTAATCCTTAAATGTGAAACTAACAACTAGATACAGGATGTTTCTTTCTATGTTTCTATTGTTGACATTTTGTTTTCTCAAGAGGCAGAGCACAAAGGGGATGTATGTAAGGTCTCAAACCAGGGGGGTATGTGCTTAGGTTTAAGAGTTTTTGTTGTGGTTGCGGTCTTCGGTTGGGCAAGGCCATCCCAGCCCTTCCTCCAAGACCCTTCTCTTCTCCACCAAAGTGAAGAGCCACAGGTATTTTGAGTGCTTTCAGTTCTGTGGCAAACTGGAAGCAGTTATGCTCAGTCCCATACGGCATAGCGTTATAGGCTCCAAGTATATCAAGGCCAAACATAACCACTTATTTGACTCTATCATGACAGGAGTCTTGAAATCTCCTTTATACTTTGGTGTCTCTCACACAGCCAAGCAAGAACACTATTATTATCAGTTCAAATGATATACCTGTAGTTATAAAAAAAAGTAAATCTCAAATTTAGTTTGTAAAAAGTTGCCACAGAAGAGTGTTTCAACAGAAACATTTTTTATGTTACTATTCAAGCTGAGCCACCAAAAATGGCTATATAAAATACCATGCTTAGCCCGTGCATGGTCACACATGGTGCACATGGAAAGAATTTCTCAACTTTTAAAAATCAGTTACCGTGTTCTTCCTGTCAATAAGCTTCTTCTTGGGTTTCCCCTACAGAAGTAGAAAGGACAACTGGGTTAGAGGACTGTTCAGATATTCTCTCCTGAGTTCACATGCACACACACACACTCCTGAGATAATACAGAATTATGCCAGGGAAGTCATCTTTGGGGAGAAGCAGAGAAATATATTGAGAAAAGAAAAGAGTCCCATAAGCATGGGGGAAGATCAATTAAAAAACCACAGGGAAAGGACAGATGACTTCTAGGGAAGAATCGTAACAATGACTTGTATTTGTGTATTTAGTCAGCAATCAAATCACACTTCTTCTTCACCACCACCATGTGAAGAAGGTTATTATCAACCCCGTTTATAAAAAGAAGGAGGATATGATCGTTTTGTGACATCCCCGAGGTTGAAGCTTAGTGGGTTCAGATTTGAACCCAGGAGTTAGGTCTCAGACGCCCACGCTCTTTATACTTTCACTGAACTGTATTTAGTAAAGGAAACCAATCTCAGTTTTCATGGGGTTTAAAAAGGATGCTCAGAAGAAATATTTTTCACAATTAAAAAAAAAAATCCCTTTAAAAAAAGAGCTGCTCTCCATTGTCTCTGAACTAGAGTTTGGCCTCTCACCGCAAGAAGTGAATGCCATTTATGTTTAAATTAGCTTTTGTTTTTCCTTTAAAACATTCTTTCCACATTCAATTTCCTTTCATTTAACACATACTCTATCTCTTTCTTAATTTCTTCATTTTTATTTGTATTCATTTGTGAATGTGTATATTTAGCTCAGTACAATTTTATCACTACATAGATTCACGTACACGTCACCGCCGAGATACTGCACAATTTCATGACCAAAAGGATCCCCTGTGTCATCCTTTTATAACCACACAGCTTTTACCTACCTAACCCCTGGTTTCCTTTAATCTGTTCTACATTTAAAAATTTTATCATTTTGAAAATTTTATATAAATGAGAACCTGTGGGGTTGGTTTATAAAAAAGAGACACATGCAATCTAGGTCAAGATTTTCTAGTTAGAGAAAACCAAGTGAAAGTAAGTCTTCACCAGAATGTTTTGTCTTTCCCGTCCGATGTCTTCTATTCATGCCAATGTCCTAACATTGTCATCTTACCATCAGAAAGCCTCAAGATGACTCTTTCATCCGATAATGTTTTGTCTCGGTAATACGCAATCATGGTTTCGCATTACAATCACCTCAGCAGCTTTTAGGAAGTACCAATGCTTCAGTCTGGGGCTGGGGCCAGGGCATAAACATGATTTACAAAATCCACGGGTGTTACTAATATGCAGCCAGGGTTAAAATTACCCTCATACTAGAAGACAGTAGGTAAGATACTGTTTGCCAAGGCAGGGAGGTAGGTGGGGGGTGAGTGGGAGAGGGCAAGAAAAAGGAAGACAAAATTAACCTAAAAGAAATGATGAGGGAATTAGTTTGAAAGGAATTCGGACACGAATACAACAGGATTTTTGAGAGAAAAAAACATCAATTCAAATCGAAGAGAAGAGACTTACCGGAGATGTGAGGTCTTGCAACAAATGCAATTTCATTTTTTCGGTCCATGTTTGTGTGTGTGTGCCTACCATGTGGTACGCTCTAGATATGGACAAAGATGAACATAACAAAGTACTACTCTTAAAAGCCCACTTGTAAAGTAGGCAGGCTAGTAAGTAAACAAGCAATTCTAATACGAGGAGGGAACCTGAATCACACCGAGGGACTGGCAGGGCCGACAGAACCTCCTCCTAGTCTGGGTAAGAGGATGAAGGACACAGCTAGAAGAATTCAGGGACGAACTGAAGGCCGTGCCAAGGGGTGGTGAGTATGTAAGAAGGAGGAGGCATGAAAGAGGAAGCTGATACAGAGATACTGGCCATGGTTGGATATGGAAAAGTAGAGACGAGGCTAAAAGGGTAGGCAAGAGTAGATCATGAGGTCTTTCTTTGCTAAACACAGGCATTCATGTTTTTATTTTATTTCTTATTAATGTTTATTTTTGAGAGAGAGACAGAGAGACCACGCTCACGAGTGGGGGAGGGGCGGGGGACAGAGTTTTCCAAAGCAGGTTCTGCGCTGACAGCAGAGAGCCTGATGCAGAGCCTGAACTCACAAAACATGAGATCATGACCTGAACTGAGGTTGGACGCTTAACTGACTGAGCCACCCAGGTACCCTGAAATTCATATTTCTAGAATGCTTTGTAAACAGGTGTTGTTTCTGGGACTCGAAGAAAGAATTCAGGGAGTATACCAACTTAGATGGAGAAAAAATTAATCCTCCCTCCAACTGAAATTTAGCATTTCCTTCATATACATGTTGGAAACCGTCTACAACAGTGTTAGTATGAGTTTGTTACCAAAAGAAAATAATACATCCTTTTTTTCATATTAGAGATATTACAGGTATCTCCAAATCTTGCCAACATGTAGCACACTTTTGAAATTCTGGCGGTTATTAGACCCACTGGTAGCCTTCTTATTGGATTGTTAATAAAGAAACACATATATTAATACATCTCAAATCTTTTTATTGTTCTACTCCCCCTAGGAGAATGCTTCCTAATTTGGCCGGAGGTTCTCAGATTGCCCTTTCCTTCTCCCTCATGGGAACGCCAAGGTTGGAAAGACTGGGCCTCAAGCATAGAGTCTATGTCAGTTGAGACAGATATAATCTGTGAGGAAACTCATGCAAACTTCCCATCCTCAGCAAAAGGTCCACTACTTACCAAAACAACTGGACAATCAAAGATCACCAAATATATGAGGAAATATAATAATACAAACCAGAAAGAATGAGATGAGCCAACAGAACTAATCTAGAAGAATTAAATATAATGCAAAAACCAGAAAGGAACTTTCAACAAACTAATCAAAATAGTCAAAGAGATGTGAAAAAAGATTTGTGATCTTGTGATTTATAGTAAGAAATATACATTTGGTCTTCATCCCCATTTCTAGCACAGAGCTCCTAAATCCCCTGGAACTTCTTAAGCGATGAGCATGGTAAAGGTCTTTGGTCATGCCAGTGAGGTGACTTCGGGAATGCCCTGGATCCCCGTCAGGATGGGGGCTGGTCACCAGAAGAACCAACCATGTGATCAAAGAACTGGAACTTTCAGCCCCACGCCTCTGACCAACATGGAGGGGAGAGGGCCAGCAGAGGGAGTTCAATCACCAACAACCGATGATTTAATCAATCATGCCTCTGTAATGATGCCTCCCTCGAAACTCAAAAGGAGAGGTATGAGGCTGGTGAACACGTGATCTGGGGAGGGCATGGAAGTCCTGCTCCCTTTCCCCATACCCTGCCCTGTGCCTCTCTTCCATCTGGCTATTCCTGAGTTATATTCTTTTAAAATAAACCAACGATCTAGTAAGTGAAATGTTTCTTGGAGTCTTGTGGGCCACTCTAGCAAATTAATCAAACCCGAGGAAGAAGAGAGTCGTGGGAACCTCTGGTTTATAGCCAGTCAGTCAGAAGTACAGGTGACAACCTGGACTTGCAACTGGTGTCTGAGTCGAAGTCCAAGGAGAGGGACGTTGGAACCTCCGATATGTAGCTGCTCAGTCAGAAGCAAAGGTGACAGCCTGGCCTTGAGACTGGCATCCAAAGTAGGGCAAAGGCGGAGGAGGTGGCGAATGACTCCTTGTAGGACTGAACCCTTCAACTGTGGAATCCAATGCTAAGCTCCAGGTAGACAGTGTCAGAATTGAGTTGAGTTCTCAGATGCCAACAGGGGGCAACTGCTTGGTGCTATGGGGGAACCTGTCGGCCACACTGGAATTGGTACCCGAAGCATTTTAATATTACATCCATGAACTTTAAAAACTCTTCAGAAACCAAAAATAGTTCTTGGATATTAAAATTGTACTTGCCAAAATCAAAAAGGTAAACTGAACAACCTCTCCTGTGCTGGTACTGAATAATTAAATAGATAAGGCTGCAGATCAATTTAAAATTTTAGAAGAAAAAGTTCAAGAAACCTCCCAGAATTTAACTAAAAAAAACAATGAGATAAAAAAAGAGTGAGAAAAAGTAAAAAAACAAACAAAAAACAAAACATGGAACATACAGCAAAAGATCTCAAATTCATCTAAAAGAAGTTCCACAAGGAGAGAAAAGAGAGGATGACAGTTGGAAAACTTAAATCTTCAGTCTGAAACAACCCACCCACTGCAAAACCAAAATAATGAAAAGTAACACACCAGAACATATCTTGGTAAAATATCTGAACTCTAAAGATAAAGGAGCCTTGTAAAAGTTTCCAGGGTGGTGGGGGAGGAGAGAAAAAACCAGGTTATATATAGAGAGGACTGAGATTCTGTCTTCTAAGTAAATCTGAAGGTCTCTTTCATTAGAAGCTATACAGTATAATTTATCAGTGGTAATAACTACAAATTTACAGAGAGAAATGGCAAATCCCATATATTTCCTGATAACAGATCATGAAATTGTAGGAAATGGCTAAAATCTGGGGATCTATTTTAAGAATCCTGCAAAAAAGCACACATAACCTTGAAAATAATATACATTTCTCTAAATAACTAAGGTTCTTTATTTTGAGAGTCAGTTACTGAACTTTACCGTAATACAATTATGTCTTACGGGCAACAAAAGTTATGTGGAGCTAAGTAGTCCCTGATTGCTGTGCTATCTGAATTCCAATGTCTGCTTTCCATCATTTCCCCCTATTTCCCCTTGTATTGAGGTTATCAGTTGTCATTTTTTACAACTCTTAGTGTATTTATTTTTTGAATTACCACCCCTCTCTACCTTTCCTAATCTGATCATTCTAATCTCTTCTAGTCTAGAAAAAGAGATGATCATGCCTTGTTAAAATTGTGTCTAACGTTAAAAAGGGACTGAGTAAAGGCCTTCCTCTAAGAAGAATAAAGTCTAGGGCATCTGTTAAGATTGTTTAAAGATCGTTACAGTTTAATTTGTGGCTTCTGGAAACAGTACAAAATACTGAGAGTTAATGAATTCTGGAACAACAAGGTTTTATGTTGTGTTTTCTGCAAGGCCTTTTCTATCAGAGATTTTACAAAAGACTTTTATAAAGCCTCTTTTCTTCTTTTGTGTGTATTTTATCATCAAATGATCTAGTGATGGTTTCAGATTAGCAAATTTACAAGATTAACAAATCCCTACCTGTCCGGGAAGAGACGTGTTGCCAGCATATAGTTCATGGAAGTCTTGTGTTCGAGGTAGGACCTGAAAGACAAAGAAAGAAACTGGCTATTTCTTAGGTTTGGCTGAAGGGACAGAATATGGAAATAAAGCCATGAATCAAGCACAGAAGTGACAGGGTACTTATACAGTGTTTCTAAAGTAACATACTGTTCTCTAAAATGACAAAGTAAGAGAAAGTTGCTCAAATTAAAATTATAAAATATCAGAGTTGCAGCAGATAAAATAAAATGAAAAGAATAGATGGCGGAGTTAATTTAGAATGTAAAAAGAAAGAAATGGCAGGATTTCTTGGATTAATAAAAAGTGACACACTAAAATCAGAAAATAAAACTGTAAGGTAAAAACGAAACCACTGAGGTGCCTGTGGCTCAGTGGGTTGTGCCCAGCTCTTGATTTGGGCCCAGGTCATGACCCCAGGGTCATGGGATGGAGCCCACTTGAGATTCTGTCTCCATCCCTGTGCCCACCCTCCTGCCCCAGCTCATGAGCACATGTGCGTTCTTTCTCTAAAATCATTTTTTTTTTAATGTTAAGAGAAGAATGCTTAAAAAAAAAAAAAACACCACGACTAAAATTCGTATATAACTAAGAGAGAGGTCAAAAGAAGCCAGGAATGGGAGATGCATAAAGGGCGTGAAAATGTAGACAGATGGTTTCAACCATGTTATTTCTCAAGAGCTTTCAATGGCTCCTTGATGGCTACTGCAGGAGGCATACACTCTCTTCCAAGCTTTCCAAAGTTGGATAATCTATACCACCAATTCCATCACACGTTGTCCAGAAAGTTCCTCTCAACAGTGATCATGCCATATAGCCAGACCGAGGCCCCTCACAATCCTCTCACACCACCCCTCGTATTGATCCTTTTGCCTTGGTCTGGATACCTCCTCACACTCCATCCACTTACCATAATCTACCCTTCAAGAAGCAGCTCAAGTCTTCCCTGCTGCAAGAAGCCTTCCCTGATAACGACTGCTCCAAGTCTACAGAAGCGCCCTTGTCTGAGCTACCTTGCCCTTTACTGTATGCTCGACGGACCTGCCATACACTGTCTCACCGAGGAAAAGTTTTCTTCTCCGAAAGCAGCATGTGGTAGCAGGAAAAAAGTTAAGATCCAGATTCAGAATACCTGAATCAGGTCCCCCTGTGTGATCATGGACGAGTCACATTACTTTACTAAGCCTTACTTTCTGTATCATTAAAATGGGGATAACAATGATGTCCATGAAGTACATTATAATTATGAAGAACTATACAAATGAGCTATTTTTATTATATGCATAAATAATTTCTCCATAGTCACGCTGGTAACTCTCAAAGGGCAGGGGTTCCATCTAATATTGGTTTTATACTCCAAAGCACTAAACCACCAAACACAGTGCTAGACACTTGGCTGATACCCAATAAATATATATATATATAGGCATATATATATAGGCACATATATATAGGTATATATATAAAGGCATATTTGTGACATCTTCCCCACTCTAAACGAAGGCAGCGCAATTAGTTTAATATTCTTGGCCTTGCTCTGCTTTTCTCAGAGGCCCCAGGAGAGGTAGAGTGACTTACCAGATTGGTAATTTAGAAAGAACAAACAGAAATGCTTCATCGAGCAGCTCCCTTTTTTCTCTTGGGGGACAATCTCCCGTTAGGAGGTATGTATCTTCTGCTGGTCTGATGGGGTCAGGTGCTCCCCACACACAGCCCAGTCTAACTTTGCCCAGAAATGGGCATGTACATCTGTCCAAACTGGAAATTCAACAAAAAGTGTGCCTGCCTGCAGATAGATATGATCAAGTCTCCCAACCTAGACTTTATCAGTAAAATAGGAGATATTTTGGCCTCCTCTCTCCTTAGTCTTTGTCTTATTTCTCCATTGGTTCAGAACCAAACCAGTAAAGAAAGGTATCATTACTGGACTCCATAAGAGACCCCAACATTACCTGTAACTGATTCCTTCAAATTTTCCTAAAGGCACTTAAATTAAGGTCCTACTTCTTAAAATACTCAAGAGTGTAGATTTCCACTTTCATTAGTTAAAAGGTATGTTTTCTAGGAACTGCAAACATTTTAATTCTTCAAAAACATAACAAAAGAAAACACAAACAATATCTTTCTGTTGCATTCCTAGGTCTCTATAAGGTATAATTACATCGATAGAATATTTTGTAAGATGAAAGGAAGATTTCTCTATGAACAGCTGGGTTTTCAAGACAAAACAAAACAAACACAAAATGGGTACCTTCTTTTATTCCTCTAAGTTCTAGCTCTATACTTAGAACCACTAATATCCCAACTAGATCAAAAGCCACTCACCAAAGAAAAAGAAATGTGTTACCTATAAATAAGTACAAAGATCCTCAACCTTATTGTAATCAGAGAATAATCATCACAAGGGATTTTTGAGTCTTTGGGTAAATACAAATCTGCTCAGACATAGGGTGAAAGTCCACAGGGCTGGGCAAAGAGGAAGGGGCAGGGTAAAGAACATTAAAAAGAAAGCATAAGCTGAATACTTTGCAGAATTCACCCAGGGCTATAAATTGATTGGTTCCCAGAATGGATAAATCTCACTGAACATGGGCTCATTTAACAGATAACTCCAAAGAGTCTTTAATAGTAAAACTTTCCTAGACCTAAACAAAAGCTATCCTAAACAAACCATAAAAAATTTTTACATGATCTAAGTAATGTTGAATCACTACATCACACATCTGAAACTAACATAACACTATATGTTAATTATACTGAAACTTAAAAAAAAAAAAGTTTTTAAATGAGCCTGAAAAAGATTAAGCTAGACTACAAGTAACTTAACTGTTGGACTCCCCCCTGCCAAAAAAAACCAAAAACAACTTTCAACAGCATTCAAAGAAGGCAATAAAACCAACCCACTCAACTATACATTTATAATGTCCAGCATCCAATTTTTAAAAATCACTGTGCATGTGAAAAAGGAAAAATGTAACCCATAAGAGGAAAATCAGTCGGTAGAAATAAACTCAGAAATGATAGAGATAACAGGATAACAATTTAAAAATAGCTACTATACATATTATAATATATGCACAAGGATCTAAAAAAATCATGAAAATAATGGAAAAAACCAAAAAGTTCTAAAGATGAAAAATAAAGTATCGGAAATGAACATTTCACTGGATGGAATGAATAGAAGATGTGACACCGCAGACAAAAAGATGAATGAATTTAGAAAGAGAAATAGAAAACCATCCAAAATAAAGAAAAAGTCTAAAAAAATGAACAGAGCCAGACTTGTAGTATAATATCAGCCAATTTTAACATGTAGCCAGAGTTCCAAAAGGAGAAAGGAGAGGAAGGAAATAGAAAAAAAAAAAAAAATTTTTTTTAATGGCCAAAAGCTTTCCATTTATGATGAAAACTATAAGCCCACGGACCAAGAAGTTCAACAAATCCCAAGTAGAAGAAACATGAAGAAAATGACACAAGGCATATATCATAATCAAACTGCTAAAAATCAGCCAGAAAGAAATAATCTTAAACGCAGGCTGAGGGAAAAAAAGACATGTTATGCACAGAAAAACAAAAATAATAATTACTGTATGCCTCTTATCAGAAAAATGCAAGCCAAAGATAATGGAGCAACATTTAAAAAAATATATTTTTAATGTTTATTTATTTTTGTGAGAGAGAGGGCGACCAAGCAGGGGAGGGGCAAAGAGAGGGAGACAGAGGATCCAAAGTGGGCTCTGGGCTAACAACAGAGAGCCCAATGTGGGGCTCGACCTCACGAACCGCGAGATCATGACCTAAGACGAAGTCAGGCACTTAACCAACTGAACCACCCTTGTGCCCAATGGAACAACCATTTTTAAAGAGCTAGGAAAAAAGGACTTATATCCAGAATGCATAAAGAACTCTCACAGCTCAACTATGAGAAAATAACCTCATTTAAAAATGGGCAATCATTGGGGTGCCTGGGTGGCTCAGTCGATTAAGCGGCCGACTTCGGCTCAGGTCATGATCTCGCGGTCCGTGAGTTCGAGCCCCGCGTCAGGCTCTGTGCTGACCGCTCAGAGCCTGGAGCCTGTTTCGGATTCTGTGTCTCCCTCTCTCTCTGACCCTCCCCCGTTCATGCTCGCTCTCTCTCTGTCTCAAAAATAAATAAACGTTAAAAAAAAAAAAAATTAAAAAAATAAAAAAATAAAAATGGGCAATCATTAAGGAAGTGCAAATAAAACCATAATGAGATAGCACTACACACCTCCTAAGGAGATAAATTAAATTGACCGTACCAATTGTTGGTGACAATGTGGAGGAACTGGAACTCTCATACACTTATTATGGGATTGTAAAATGGTGCAACCACTTTAGAAAACTGTATGGCAGTTTCTTACAACATGATCCAGTCATTTCATAAGTAGAATTTACCCAAAAGAAATGAAAGCATGCATATATTTGTAATAACCAAAACCTTGAAACCAAAATGTCCAACAGATGAAAGGATAAACAAATTCTGGCATATGCCTATAATATTACTCAACAATAGAAAGGAATTAAACCAATGATAGATGATACAACGTGTATGAATATAAAAATAATTCTGCCAAATAGAAAAAAAAGACCCAACAAATAAGAAAACAACCTGTAGAATTCTATTATATGAAATTCCAGGGAATGCAGATTAATCTTTAGTAACAGAAAGCAAATCATAGCTCCCTGGGGACAGGGATGGGCAGGGAAGGAAAGGGAGGAGCAAGAGAGAAGAACTACAAAGAGGCACAAGGAAACTTCTAGCTAGAGGTTATGTATTTGTTCATTAGGTTGCCTATGTGCAGGTTCCACAGATATATACATATATTAAAACTTACCAAACTGTACACTTTAAATATATTTATAACTCAATAAAGTTGTTTAAAAAATAACATTTACAATACCATTCAAAAACATGAAACACCAAGTCATAAATTTTAAAAAATATGTGCAAGGCCTTTACATTGAAAACTAGAAAATATTGCTAAGAGAAATAAAACAAAACCTAAATATGTACTTGTGATCATCACCAGGTGATATATGGAACCACATGATGTATGGAATGGTTGACTCACTATATTGTACACCTGAAACCAATATAATGTTGTATGTTGACTGGAATTAAAATAAAAACAAGAAGAGGGGCTCCTGGGTGGCTCAGTCAGTTAAGTGTCTAACTTTGGCTCAGGTTGTGATCTCACAGTTTGTGAGTTTGAGCCCCTTGTCAGGCTCTGTGCTGACAGCTCAGACCCTGGAGTCTGCTTCAGATTCAGTGTCTCCCTTTCTCCTTGCCACTCTCCCATTTGTGCTCTGTCTCTCTCAAAAATAAATATACATTAAAAAAAAAAAAAACAAGAAAAGGAGGAGGAAGGAAGGGAGTTAGAGGGGGAGGGAGGGAGGAAGGAGGAGGAGAGGGGAAGGGGAGAAGGAGGAGGGGGAGAGGGGGAGGGGAGAAGGAGGAGGGTGGGAGAGGGGGAGGGGAGAAGGAGGAGGTGGGAGAGAGGGAGGGGAGAAGGAGGAGGGTGGGAGATGGGGAGGAGGGAGGGGGAGGGAGGGAGGAGGAGGAGGAGAACAACTAAATAAATGGAGAGATATATCACGTTCATGGATTAGAAAATTCAATATTGTTAAAATGTTCACTCTCAAAATTTATATGCTCAATGCAATGCCAAATCAAAAGCCAGCAGGCTTCTGTGTAGAAATTGACAAAGAAATTTTAAAATGTCTTGAGAAATACAGACGACACAAAATAGTCAAAATACTTAAAAAAGAACAACAAAGTTGGAAGACACACTATCAATTTTTAAGACTTAGTATAAAGCTATGGTAATCGAGACAAACACATTAATCAGTGAAACTGAATAAAGTCCAGAAACAGACCCCCACATATATTTGAATTAATTTTCAGAAAAGATGCCAATGGAATTCAGTGGGGCAATTTCAACAAATGGTGCTGGAACAAATGTACATCATATGAAAAGAAATGAACCCCAACCCTTACCTCACATCATACACAAAAATTAAATCAATACATATCATAGACCTAAATATAAAAGCTAAAATTGTAAAGCTTCTAGAAGAAAGCATAAGAGAATAAGCTTTGTGAAAATTGGGGTTGCCAAAGATTTCTTAGACAGGAAACACAAAATTTATAAATCTTCTAAAAATGTTGTCAACGGGACTTCATTGAAATTTAAAATTTCTGTTCTTTAAAGCCACTGTTAAGGAAATGAAAAAGCTACTCACACACTTGGAGAACATATTCACAATATAAATATCTCGAGAAAGGACTTGTATCAGCAGTCCTTTATAGCACAGTAACAACAACAACAAAATCCTAAATTTAAAATAGAAAAAAAAAGACACACAAATAGCCAATAGCACATGAATGCTCAGGATCACTATTCATCAGAGAAAAGCAAAGTAAAACCACAGAGATATACTACACACCCACTATAATACCTCAAATTAAAAACCCTGACAATACCAAGTGTTGACAAAGATGAACAGCAACCAGAACTCTCATACACTGGTACTATACCTTACGCCCTATCATATGACTCACCTATTCTACTCCTCGGTATTAACCTAAGAGAAATGAAATCACATATTCACATACTACATAAGTGTTCATAACAGCTTTCTTCACAACAGTTCCAAACTGGACACAACGCCAATGTTCTACAACAGGTGAATGGATAAATACACTATGGTATATTCATACAATAAATTAGTAGGTAACAATAAGGAACGAACTACTACTTCACACAACATGGATAATTCTCAAAAACGTCATGCCAAACAAAGACTCCAGACACAGGAGTATATATATTGTATGATTCTACTTATAGAAGATTCTAGAAAAATGATAATGACATAAAGCAGATCGGTAGACATCTGTGGCTCAGGATAATGAGGGCAAATAACTGTAAAGGGGAATGAAGGGACTTCTGAAGGTTACAGAAACATTCTACATCTTGATTGTGGTGATGGCAGTGGTTAAATTGGTGTTAATATTTGTCAAGACTTATCATCAAACCATACACTTAAAATAAATCCATTTTGATGTATGTTAGCTAGATCTAAATGATGATTAAAAATAATATATTGTTTAGGCACAATATAGATGATAAAACAGTTTTTTTTCAAACCAAGGTAATGATGACTATAAAATTTTTTTACAAGTATGTAACCCTGGGTTAGGGGGCTATTAGGAAGGAGGTGGGGGATTTTTTTTTTTTTTTCAAAAGGAAGAATAATGCACAGGTAGATTACATTAATGTTAATGCTTAGGTTGGATAACAGTCACACTACTATAAGTAAATATGCAAAATAAGAAAGACCCACATGGAAAGCAATGACAACACTGTGTCACAATTAATCCAATGCTGTGGACCTGAGGCACAGATTAAAAAAAAAAAAAAAGGTAGTCACCTCACCCATATATTTCCCATGTCTCTGATGTAGGGAATATGCGAATAAATCCACCTCTCCGATCATTTTCTTCCTTCACTCTCCGTAAAACTTTGATCTACATAAAGAGAAAATAAAATGAGTACTGATTTTGGAAACCGTAATCCAAAAGATTACAGAGCAGAGAAAGAGGGTTATGACCCACAAATATGAAAGAAGCATGAAGGGAGAAATTAACTCCATATAAGATGGAATTTTCTGAGAATAAGTTCCTCCCATCTTGAATCTTTCTCCTTCCAATGTAAGAATGAGTTGGTCATAAACATATGAATCGCTTACTAATGTTTATTGAACCCTGTGTTAACCCACAAAGGCCTGAAATAGAGTTATCTTTACCTCCTCCATTGACAGACCAAGCACAGAACCACCTAACTTCCCCGGCACCTTCTCTCGGGCTGAGCCCACAAGGTTTTTCATTTCCGCATCACTGGCAGAGAGGGGACGGGAACGCTATGGAGAAGGACAAACAGAAACAAAATGTTTTCCTCACCTTTCGTCATTTCCCTCTATTCAGTCCCTCAACATCATTGTCTTTCCTAATATGGATAAGCTCAACTCCAAAGCCCATTTTCTGTAATTACTCTCTTAGCCTGAAACCCTGGGAAATAAATGAAAGCCAGTAGACTCAAAGGCAAGAAGAGAAAACAGAATAGAAGGAAAATGCTATGTGTTGAGAGGGAAACAACAGAAAAACAGGAGCTATGTCCATGTGATCTTCTAATCCAGTACTTACTCCTACTCTTGGTCTTAAAGTTCATCCAATATTTTTAAAGATATGGGAAAACATCTGAAAATAACCATGGAGGATTGAATGTGCATTAATTTTGCTAAATAACACTATTCTTTTCAGCAGCGGACAAGGAGAGTTAGGAGAAGTGAGATGTAAGACAGAAAACCAAGGAACAATTTATTATGTCACAGGTGAAAGTTGGTCCGTGGGATGGTTTAGAACTGGGGTGGGGGGTGGGGGGAGGAAATACTGAGATGATAGTCACCAGTGACACAGAAAAGAACTATGACCAAAAGACACACTGCGACTGCTGGACTTCAAGAGACCTTGATCAAGGATGACTGCCTCGGGCACTTCAAGGAGGAAGCCAAATGCGCCATGCTCCTCACAGCCTTCTGAAGGATGATCACAAAGGTCATCTGAGAATGGAAGTTTTAAGTCATTTCGATGTTAGGCGAGCAGAAAAATATCAAGGTAACAAAGCAAGTCGGATGGTATGAAGCATGTCAACACACTATTATTGAAACCGAAAAAGTGACTGATAAAATAAGACAAGTACATCTGCCAAGTTCAGAGATTAATAAATAATTCAAGAAACGTGGACACAAATTATCATTCTAGATTCCTAGAAGTGACTCTGACCAGAAAGAAGCAGTCCTATTGTGAAGGGCTTAGTTTTCTCTTTGGGTAGACTACCTATGGAAAGGCTTTTGGTAACTAACCTTTGACCTTCTCAACAACACTCACTGCTACAGACTAAAGGTTTGGGTCCTCCTACAAATTCATTTGTTGAAGACCTAACCGCCGGTGTGATGGTATTTAAAAACAGGGCTTCTGGGAGGTAATTTGGATTACATGAGGTCAGGAGGGTGAAACCCTGGCCCGATGAGATTAATGCCCTTAAAAGAAGAGGCATCAGACAGCTCGTACTCTGTCTGCCCAAGCATGTTAAAAAGAGGTCATGTGAGCACAGAGTGACACGGCATTCATCTACAAGCTAAGAGTAGAGGCCTCAGAGTGAACCCTGCTTTGCTGGCTCTTTGGTCTTGGACTTCTCAGCCTCCAGAAGTGTGAGAAATAAATTTCTGTGGTTGAAATCACCAAGTCCATGGTACTTGGTTATGGCCACCCAAGCGGACTAATAGTACACACCTGTACTATTATGAATAGTATATATATATGAATAGTATATATATATATGTATATATATATATATAATATATATATCATGAATGCTTTTACCTTTGACACAAGGGAGGCCAATACATACTAATCTTCAAAGCTAGCATGGGAGTTATAAAAGATAGATTTTCTAATAGGTAACTCCACAATGACATAACTTTATGAAGAATAACCATGAAATCAGCAGATATAAACAATATGTGAAGGCAGGGTCTTTTGTCTAAACAGCTTTTCCAGTGATATCTTCAGTACCCAGAATAGTACATGGCATGGAGTAGGAGATCAATAAGTATTTGTTGAACAAAGAAATAAATGTCCTGACACATAGATTAATCATGGTTAGAACTAAATTTTGCAGAGGATTCTGGGGAAAATTTTAATTCCCTTGCAATCTCTGGGAATAAATTAAACAGTGTATGTTGGCATGAGAGGGGAGTCAACAGGAAAGTTTAAAGACTGAGGAAAGTAAACATATAAGTAAGTTCATCTTTTCAAAAATTTTAAAAGTATGAATGCTTACTTAGCATGTAAAGCCAAAATATTAACCAGATGCTTTAAGGACTCTTCTCATTTTATCATTGGCTAAAAATACTTATCGTTCACTAAAAATACTTTTTCACATGTGATGATGTGGCTCTGATCAGAAAGCCACTGGCAGTCAAGTGCCTTATCCAAGGTCAAGTTGCCTTATCACTCAGACTGTTTAAGAGTACCTTAAGTTCTCTAAAATTATTGTAAGAGTGAGTACGGACTAAGCACTCATTTAGATGACATAACAAAGGGCCCCTGGGTGGCTCAGTCGGTTAAGCATCCGACATCAGCTCAGGGCATGATCTCAAGGTTCATGACTTCAACCCCCACATCAGACTCTCCGCTGTCAGCGTGGAGCCTTCTTTGGATCCTCTATCCCCTTCTCTTTGCCCCTCCCCAGTGCATGTGCTCGTGCTCGCTTTCTCTCGAGCATAAACATTTAAAAAAATGATATAGCCAAAAAAAAAAAAAAAAGATGAAGCATTTTAGAATAGAAAAATTTATTTAAAAATGATAAATTGAAATATGTACTGAAGATTAATAATAAAAATATTTTAAGAAATAGTTATTAGCTGTCAGAATAGTTTTAAGAAATGCGTGGTTATAGGGGCACCTAGGCGGCTCAGTTGGTTAAGCACCTGACTCTTGATTTTGGCTCAGGTCATGATCTCACCATTCATGAGACTAAGCCCCACATCAGGCTCTGTTCTGACAGCACGGAGCCTGCTTGGGATTCTCTCTCTCCCTCTCTCCCCCTCTCTCTCTCTCTCTCTTTGCCCCTTCCACGCACACACGTGTGCATGTGTCTTCTCTCTCTCTACCAAAATAAATAAATATTGAGAGACAGAGAGAGAGCACATACACATGCACAAGCAAGTGGGTGAGGGGCAGAGAGGGGGACAGAGGATCCCAAGCGGGCTCTGCACTGACAGCAGCGAGCCCCATGTGGGACTTGGACTCACAAACTGCTAGACCACGACCTGAGCCGAAGTCAGACACTCAACTGACTAAGTTACCCAGGTGCTCCAACAAATAAACATTAAAAAGAAAAGAAATGCATGGTTTTATAAGAACATGGATCAAATCACTACTGAATAACATCTAATCAGCACCCTCAATTTTTAAAAAATTTGTTTGCTTTTTGTCCTTGTTTTGTTTTTATTGCTCATTTCTTGTCTGTTTTTTTTTTTTATTATTGTCTTTGTAAATTTTTAATTTTTATTTTTGATCTTTTTTTTCTTTTTCAGGAAATCAGGAAATTTAGGAAACTAGGAAATATTCCAAAATGGAATAATATTACTGCTTTCAGAGACTGAGATTATAATGATGTTGCAACCTTCCTCTACGAATCTAAACCTGCTCTGGGAAACAGTGCACTGGTGCTCCAAAATTCTCAATCTTCTCTCCTGGTCACTTTCAAAGAGTTGTCTCCCATGCACATTCAGAAACACTCCTTTGCTCCCCAGAATCCACAGTTCCAACTCGACCTATTTGTGCATGTATGTGGGTTGTCTGAGTGAGGTGTGGAGGAACTCAGGAGATGCTCCTGGCTGGGGTCTTTGGGGGGTTGAAAATGGAAGGGGCTTAATGGTGTTTGTCAGATGCACGCTCTAGCTGTGAACTCCCATAAGCTGATAGCTATTACTCTTTTATCGCCACAAATATCACCAGGCTACAAATAAAAAGGCCAACGCTACTCCAAGAGGACAACAATGTGGCTAGATACTCCTTTAATCTCTTCACCTATTTATTTCAAACTAAACTATTAACAAGCCTGAGAGGGAAAGAAATATGAAAAGTTGTAGCTACTGAAGTTTAAGTATCTT
Organism: Panthera uncia; assembly: GCF_023721935.1. Classification (NCBI taxonomy): domain Eukaryota; kingdom Metazoa; phylum Chordata; class Mammalia; order Carnivora; family Felidae; genus Panthera; species Panthera uncia. Next base: position 25,907,058 of record NW_026057582.1, read on the forward strand.
AAATACCTCTCTAAAATCCCCCAGGTCTCCTGTGTCTTCGGGGAAGATGCTGGAAAATATGAGACTAGAAAGTCAGAAGTATTTTTCCCATCTCAGCTTTTCAATAAATTTGAGATTAAAGAGAATTTTCTTTATCAGCACAATATCTGTTGTACTGGTCTACAGAGACATGTGTTTACATAGGTACAACAGAGCATTAAAATCCCAGACCACTGGCTGAATTCTACCAGTATTTGTTAATGAAACAAATGATTAAGAAAGGTGACCTGAATTAAAGACACAGGTGAGAGAAAAGGCAGAGAAAAAGAAGAAGAAAAGGTAACAAAGAAAAAAAAAGACAGAAATGCTTCTGAATGCCAAGAAGACATACCTGGAGATTAAGAGCAAAGCAAAAAAAAAGAAGAAAAGAAAAAAAAAGGAATCAGACTGACTTGCCAAAAACAAGAGCAAAACCCTCCAAATGCAAGCCCTTCTGTGGTTCTGACCTTGTACATATCAGCGCAGCTACATTCCCTGGGTGGTAGAATAAATCCACATGTTCCAGGGGATTGGCTGAACACACGAAAGAAATAAAGCTCTTCTGAATTTAGAGAGAACCAATGCCTCTGTCTAGATGACACAGGATTTTAACTACTGGGTATTCAGATGTTAAACTGCCAAACCACTGCCTAGGTAAGAAGTCTGCCATGCAACATGCATCAAAGATGTAAAATTATCATTAGTACAACTTATGAATCAGAAATATACCCAGAGAAGAACCTTTACATGTCTAACCTTTATCGGGAGGGAAGAACTGAGAATGTGAAATCATGGAGACAAGGAACCACCTGTCTCCACTCTAAGTAGTAAAAAAACAGATGTTGAATCATAAAAAGGATTCCCGACCTAAAGTAAGCAGGCAAGTACCAGCAATGAGAAGGGCTGAACAAAACACAGAACATGAAAAGGGCCAGGTATCATAAAAGATACCATAATTGAGGAGCAAAAATAAAACCTGTCTGTCAGAGAACACATACAAAGAATAAAAATGTCCCAAAGCAGTTTTACAAACTTTGCAATTCTGTGTTAGAAACAAATGAACTAGAAATAGCTTGATTTACATGTGACACATCTTGCCACCTAGGAAAGGTAAACTCAAGTTTAAAAAGCAAAACGAATTAATGCTACCAAATGAAATAAAAGGAACAAAAAGGACCACATATGAATAAATCTGGGAGGGAAATAAACAAAAAATGGTTAATAGAGAAAGTTTAAGTGTAATTCACAACCAGAAGTATACTTTGAAATGAGGGGAGGGGAAAAAAAACCAGAAAGTAAGTAGACTTGTGTTACAGTCAAAAAGAGATATGCAACATCCGGAAATCCGGAATAAATATAAGTCAGCAGGTCTGAGAGACATGCATCTTGTTATTAAGGGAACTGGTTTAAAAAACAAAAAAAACAAAAAACTTACCAAAACCACTTACAATTATGTTTGAAAAATCATGAAGAACTGAGGAGGTACGAGAGGATTAGAAAAAAACAAATGAGGTACCAATCTTCAAAAATGTAAGAAGTGTGCTCCTGGTGATTACCACCTGGTAAGTCTAACTTGAATCCCTAGTAAAATAATGGAACAAACATTAAAAGAAAAAAAAATCCATAAACATTTAGAGTTTAATGGGCTCATGAAGAGTAAGTACGGAAACTGCTTTATTTATTTTAAAATATGCTTTAAAATGTTTATTTTTTGGACAAAATTACAAAAACGGGGGAATATAGCAAGTATATTTAAATGTCTTTGGGTTTTACAAAAGCATTTGTACAAATTTCATAAAATTTTTATTTGAAGTTATACTTCTAATCTAGACTTAGTATCATGGTATAATGAATAAAATACACCAACAAAAACTGCAAAGAGTTAAAAGATGTGATGTAGGATAAACAGTACTGAATCAAATTAGGAAGTGATTTTCAGAATCCGTATTGACTAAGCATTCCTTAGAATCTTCACTGATGTCTGGGAGGATGGATAAATAAATAAATATAAAGTAATTTGCATTTGTGGATGACAGCAAATGTGAAAAGAATGGCTACAGAAAGAATATCAAAGTAATACCAGATATTACCTATCAAATGGGCGAAAGGAAAATCAATAGACTGAAAAGTGTGAAGGGGTCTATGTGTCCAAGGTAAAGTATGTGTCCAGAACTCTCCCAAATATTTTCCCAATGTTTTATCATTTCTTTCACGCCATACCTCCATGTATGTATTATGATCCTCATCTGACAGACGTGGGCAGTAAGCCTCAGAGATGTAAGGGAACTTGCCCAAGGTCTAACAGCTAGTTGGTATGAACCGGAGTCTATCCGACTCTAAAGTCCATGTCTTTTCCACAAAACCATGCCATCTGCCTTGGAACAGTGAAATGTAGTTTCTGGTGAATGGAAAATTTGAACCACAGGCATTCAAGGGAAGGAAGAAATGTAGAAAGAGACAATGGATTAAAAAGGAATAGTCAGACAACAGGCAAAGAACGGTGACTTCGCAATCTGACAGCAACAGAAAAAGAAAACTTAACAAAGTGTACGTGGCCAGAGCAGGGAACTTGTGTTCGTTTTTCCCTTGGCTCTGTCAGAACTACTGTGGAGCTGAGATGGCTTCATTAACAGAAAGACAGTGACAAAATAGAACACTGCAAAGAACGAGAAGAGTCCAAGATTTCAACATGTATCAGATAGGCTGAGTAAAGCTAGAGAGGCTTTGTGTCAGGCGAGCAGTGTTCAAACACACAATCCTGAGGGAAGAAGCCTCACTCGCTCGCTTGCTCGGACACAGGCTATTGCAACCTACAAGGGTTCAAGCAACCGAGCCAGACAGAAGAGAATTAAAATGGTGAAGGGAAATTAAGGTTAGGATAAACATACCAAAGACACTTCTTTGGAGTCAAATGCAGAAGATTATGAATTAAGCATTTTTAAAGTTCTCCTTAAATTGATTAGATATGCCTAAAAGGTATTGGAATGTAAACTCTTTGAAGTCAACAGCTTTGGAGACTTTTTGTTGTTGTTGTTTTTCTATTTGTTTGCCATGGAGAGCAGCTAACACACTCAGGTGGCTGCTAAACACAAGACACTAAACATCACCGAGTTTTAAATCCTACCAACTGAACACAAAATTCATACTATGGAACCACATTAACCAGTTACCAAACACTAGACAAGACAACCGTTAAGTCTTTTTGTCACTTCTTGGATTCATATAAACCATGGAGAGAAATTCAAAAGCAGAAGCTTACGCAAGTTACAGATTAAGCTCCCAAGCTGTCCAGAAACTGCATCAGAGAGGACAAAAGCCAAAATAAATACAATGGAGCTCTTTGCTGAAGGACTACTAGTTCCAAGTGGCACGCTTACGTAGGAAACATCGACAGCGCTCATTTCAAAACATCAAATAGCAGGAGCGGCCACCCCCACTGCTACCCAATCACTTCAAAAAGATGTGTAAAAGAAAAAAAAGATCTTCACAGAAGAAAATGACAGCTAATCTCAAATATCGCTAACAAGGACAGTAAGAGAGAAAATACTATTATTCATTAAGAGTTGGAGACACAATGTTTTGTCTGTATTTTTAAAGGCAGCATCTCAGACACTAATTATGGCAGTTTCTAGGATTAATAAAACTGCAAATCACCACATAAAAGAAATAGGTACAATCAAATGCAGCCCGATACCCAATGTGAAAATGATTCTAATATTAAGCTACCAACAACGGTACATTTCATAAGACATCTGAAGAAAAGAAAGAGTGTTTGTGAACAATATTTCCTTTCCGGAATATTCTGTTCATCATTTAAACCTGACTGCCTCCATCACACCACAATCACTGTCAGGAAAAGAGGATTCATAAATTCCTGCAGCCTCTACTCTTGTATCCTATATCTGGAAAGACCTCTGTACGTTCATTAGCACTTAATTCTATCTTATTCAAGGTCAAAAAGCAGGTGCACAAAACATGTACTGTGAAAGCACAAAGCTAAAAGGCTTTCCGGTTGGGGACTGGAAATAAGAATCTGAATGAAGTCTCCAAATGATCCAGAACTTACCTGTTTGGCGTTTGAGGACTGAAACTGTGCAGACACTGGACGCTATAAAAGACAGAAAAACGGAATAAAGCCTCATCTTCTCCTAACGTACCTAGGTTTTCCAATTCCTACATCTATGATCTCACAAATGAGAAAACAATCTCTAAGCAGGCACCAAAGGCAAGAGCTCTACACTTCGTGCTTGTTAGACTAGAGCATTTATTGTATTTCCCACCACTTTCTCCTCTGGCGTATCCACTACAGTCTCATCTCCGCAGCACCGAGAGCACAATCCTACGGTCGCATCCTGAAGTTAACTACTCCACCTGATAAACTGGTTCCAGAGTACCTATAATGCACCTACAGTTTCTTCCCCCTTTAAATAAGCGTCCTGCAGGCTGCTTATGGATGAAGTCATGCCATGACCTACCAGTTAGCCAAATAGATTCTCTACGATTTGCAAAGAGTGGCCAATAGAAGCTGAGCGGCAAGCTAAGAAAAGGGGTCAATTCATCCAAGACTGACATACAACTGTGCCTAGAGTAAAATCGGCAGAAACTCTGCAAGGCCGCACAGAAACATTCGCAATCCTTTACACAAGACTCTGTGGCTCTTGCCACTGATACGCCAGGAGACGGTCTGCAAAGGACACCTCGGTTAATCTTCTACTTTTTCTTATTAAACACCAAAGAAAACAATCTTCTACTTTTTCTTAATAGAAACTAAATGACATCTGTGATTTAAAACCTTGTTGCCTGGAGCACCTGGGTGGCTCGCTTGGTTGAGCGTCCAACTTCGGCTCAGGTCATGAGCCTGCGGTTCGTGAGTTCAAGCCCCGCGTCGGGCTCTGTGCTGACAGCTCAGAGCCTGGGGCCTGCTTTGGATTCTGTGTCTCCCTGTCTGCCCCTCCCTGCTCGCATTCTGTCTCTCTGTCTCTCTCTCAAAAATAAGCATTAAAAACAAAATTTTAAAACCTTGTTGCCTGGTTTCCCTTCTAATGCAAGTTGACACTACCCCTTGAAATTCAGTATGCCCTGTCCCACATCGCAACTCTGATACTAACAAGGGACAATCCTAGAGCAGATGGTCACAGGCAGGCAGCCCACAGACTGAATCCAACTCAAAGACATGCTATGTTTGGTCCGCAAAGTGTTTCTTCTTTAATTGGACTATATTTTAAAATAAGATTTCTGATTCCTCTTGACAGTAGGAAGGTCTGACAACACGCGGCCCACACTCATGCATGGCAACGATCAGCTAGAGCACATCAGTAAGACAGCTGCCCCCTTTTCACCTGGGGCACACACTCCAGTCTACCACTGTCATGCCCCTCTCGGCTGTATTGTACACCTGGCCCTCTTATTCATGTACACTGTCTGCCTGCAGCCCCTAACGGCATTTGAGTGTGCAGACCTTGTTCTAATGAAAAGTTAGAGGTATAACTGTTTAGTAGGAGTGATGAGCTTGGCAAACACAAACAGCACTACTTGAAATGAGACCAGCAAGCGAAAGAAAAAAAGGAGAAAGAGGAGTGGGAGGAGAAGGGAGAAGAAAAGGGAGAAGTGGAGGAGAAATAAATGGTGGTGGTGGGGAGTGGCGGGGGGAGAAAAGGAGAGGGGAAGGGAGGGGGAAGAAGCAGCTATTTCTGCCTTCAAAGAGCTTACAATCTAGCAGAGGAGCACCGGACAATTTAAAAGCAACAAACTGATGAATGCCACACCATGCAACAGACAACAAGTAAATAATACTGAAATAAAAAAACAGAGGTCTTGACTGAGTGGGATGGGTTTAATAAGAAGAAACAATCTCTAAGCTTCTTGGCAGGCAAGGTAATCAATCCAGATGGGAAGAGAGGAGGAAGGTAGACCTTTTAGATAAGAAGAAATGTTAAAGGCAAAGAACAGAAGTGGAAACTAGCCAGGTCTAGACAGGCAGCGATGGGTTCGATGACAGACAGAACGATGAGCTGATTGGCTTAACTGAAACACAAATGCAGAGGACACAAAGCCTGGAGCGATGCCCCGATCATGTTTTCAGACAGACAGGCACAGTGGATGGTAGGCATTTATCTCATTTAACCTCAATTAACACCTCACGATCACTGAGGCTCCTTTTGAAGAGAATCACTTGTAGAGAAGACGTTATTTCAATCGAGCATCTTCTTTACAAAGCTAGCCTGAAGATCAAAAAGAATGTAGCAGAATAATGACTAGGAATCTGTAGGCTCCCTCTCTGCGCCTTGTTTATGAGCCTATCAGTTGGGTGAAAAAAGCAGGGGATTCTTAAAAAGAAAAAGAAAAAAGGAGAGATACTGAAAAAAGAAGGCGAAAGAAAAGAACAAAAAGCAGAGAAGAAGTTGGTTTAAAAGCATATGCTATTAGCCACAGCTGAATCTAACAGCCTCCTGTCTGGAATGATTCCCAAATTTTCGTGCTCTTAAGTGACCTCATCCCCATAGTGCTTCGGCTCACTCGTTTACTTCAACTACCACTTTCCAATAGGCCTTGACTGGGCTCCCTGCTGCTGAATTTGCTTACCTGAGGTTTCTGGAAAGGGTTCCGCCTGGAAGACTCAAAGGTGGGATAAATTGGCCGGGTTGATGCCCGCTGGGCAGGGTCCTGGCACACAAATCCTGAATGGGGAATGGGAAACATTAAAACCCGCCATTTTCCACGAAATTAGCAGGTTTAACTGCACCTTTTCTTTAGCTATACAAACTCAGTTGCACTGTCATAAATCCTCAGGAGGAACAGGCATGGCTCTCTCATACACACACTCCACTTGAACTCCAAACCACCGAAACTGGACAGGACAAGAATGGAAAATATGCAGATAAATCAACCTTCCTTGTTGGGGAGCTGAATCTGATTGAAAAAATAGATGTGGATTGCTGATGTGCTTCAGAGTAAAAGTGCAAACCACCATTTAAAAACACACAGTTGCTTATAAAAACAAATTATTTTAGAGTAGCTTCCTAGAGGGTGACTGGAAAATAATGTTTTTACTGGGAGAATCCAGAAGCAAGGGAGGATTCCTGTCCTATTACAAGATCTACTTCTGGAACTGCCAAAGGTGGTCTATTGGCACCTTTCCAAAGTAGGCTTCTTAGATTATCTATGATAGGCTTAAGAAATTAGGTGTGAGCTCCTTTCACTTCCTAAAAAGAAGCCGATTCCCATCCCAGGAGTCTAGAGTAGCTAAGGTTTACTGCATTTGCTGGTACACCAAGTACTAGTTCATTTCAGATATATTTTGTCAGGCCTTTTTAGAGCACTTCAAAAACAACAAACCCACAATATACCCACCTGACAGCCCACCTCCATTTCAAAGTTTTGACTTATCTACTCAAAAAGGGATTTCTTCCCCGGGCTGCCTTTAGTTCTAAGTACTACAGAAGGGAGCATGTGGACACCAGCAGAGGCCGTCTAATGGAAATATAGCCGGTCTCCTTTGTAACAAGCTTCTTCAGTGAGTTGCACTCCCCTCGGCTCGGAGAAAAATAGACTTTCTCCAGACCTTCGCTTAATTCTCTTCCTTGGCCCAGAATTCCTGTTCCCCAGGAATTAGGTCTCAGCCCTAGTTGCGGTTCAGCCTCAGGACAGGATGGAGCCAGGGGGAGCAGGAACATAGAAGCGCCTGCCTGAAAATATAATTTTTTAGTACAAAACATTCAGCATGGCTTAGGAACTGCCAGTCATTAACACCTAGGAGGCTTGACAAAAATGGATGCTCTGGTTAACTTTTATGGGAGCCTTCAGAAAACGCTACTACTCACCTACAACAGTGAACATGTCTGAAATCATACTGGCTTTAATCTTTAGGTCCAGAGGTGCGTCACTGATAGAACGGAGAAAGAAAGGGCAATCGATGTTATAGACGAACAGAATAGCTCCTCCTCATGGGCCCCAATAGAGCAGAGTTTCCAAATGTCGATGAGAAGCAACACAATAAAGCACATCAAATCCAGGGAAAAAGAAAAAGAAGTCTGGGCAAAAATACTAGAAAGAAAAGCCCACTGCTACCCTCATCCCCTGTAAGGGAGGTCCAGCAGCAAAGCTGGTTCCCTGACACGCAATCTTTTTATCCCAGCAGGTCTTGTGCAAATCAAATTGTGAACAAGTCAAGAATACTGCTTCATTATCACTGTGGATTTTAGAGATTTAGCCTTTTAATATGTTCTTTTATAAGTATGCCCATCATTCAAATTATTTTTTACTGCTGCAATAGTCAAATCACATTCACAAGCAAGAGAAGAAACTGGGGTAATCTTTGTACTTTTTTTAAGCCTTCATTTTCTGTTCTAAATCAATCTTTTTAAGCTTGTAGGCTTGCAAACGAGGGCAGAAAAATACCAGTTATACCAAAATATCACCAGATGATGCAGCAGGAACCCACATGGAAACAGAAACAATATGAACTAAAAGCTGGAAGCCTCCCTGTGGCAGCGACTGCCACGCTGGCTTTGGTGTTGAGGTGTTCCTCCATGAACCGGATTACTTTGGCTGCTGGACCAATGCATCATTCTGGGGATCTCTAACATTGTATGATGCACCTTGCTGGGCAATCTGCAAAGAGGTGATTTAACATAAGAGGAGCCCAACATCTGAATCATCTGTAACATCTAGTTCTATACCTTACTATTGGGGTTAAGCCAAATTCCCACCCCATGAAGTAGTCAATCTGTCTTTATTTGATTACTTGGCATTTTGCCAACATCTTTCATCCTTAAAAATGCAGCCACTGGGTGGTCTCCAGCATAAATCTCTAGGGTTCTCTAGCTGTTTAGAGAAGCGTACACCTGACAGAAACTCTGGCTACTGCTGCAGATACAAGCACAATCTTCTCTGGTTTTAAAAAATAGGTTTCTTTCCTTCTTTTAAACAACAGGTAGGTTACAAAAATTATAAGATTGTTTGAAGTTTTTTTGAGTCTAATATTAGATGAATACCAGAACACAGATGATAAAAGAACCAAATATCATACCCCCTACCCTAGACCCAGCTCTATACCTTTATAGTATATGCGGATTTGAGTCTGTGCAAACCTGTAGCAATAAAGGAAATATAATACCTCATGCATTTCTTTAGCCTTAGCAGAACACCTACAACGTTTTAAAACAAGAGAGAGAGGGCGAGAGAGGGAGAACTGGAAATAAAAAGGTTCACAAGAAGCATCCGTTGGAAGCTCAAGAAGACAGTAAACATAGATCACAAATCGACTATAGTAAGATAGGGATTCATGTTGCCATCTGGACTTTAACCATGTGTCACAAATCCCTCAAATTTAGAAATTCTAGTCATTTCTATCTAATAACTAGGGTTAAAAAAAAAAAGTCTTGTGCCAAGAGAAATGACCAAAAAAAAAAAAGTATTTTAGTGTTACTCATTGAAGGTCTGTCCTTTTCTAGTTGATGGAACAGACTACTTACCAGGCCAAAGAAGGAGAGAGATTTACTTCCAACAACCATGGCTTCAGAGTAGAATCTATGAGCACATCAAAGCCATAGAGTTCTAGAAATACAACATAACACAATACACAAGATCATTTTCTATGTCACAACTGAATAAAGATCCTAGAAGACCGAATCCAATCAACCCCCACCAGAGGCCTAGAAATTTGGTGAGTATAAGTAATGAGTGGAAGTAGGAGCAGAGAATCTTTCAAGTTCCAGAGAAATTAATCAAGCTCTAGAGATGAGACAATGTCATAAAATTCCACTTTTTATCATCCACTCTATTGACATTCCTGAGCTCTACACAGAAAGTGACCTGACCTCTAAAAGTTAGCAAGCATGATTCTGCTGTGCTTACGGGTTAAAAAAAAAAAAAAGTGTTGGGAGCAGGAATGTAACAAGTGCATCGAACATCAATGATACTTTAGGTTTGTTCTGGATTGTCCTCCCGTCATATTCTGAAAACAGAAAAATCTACTGAAGGACTCTCTCTAGGGCCCTTCCAATGCATTTTCCTACACCAAGATCTTGCTTTGGCAGCCTAGATTAAGAAGAAATCTGAGTGTAAAATACATTTATTCTTCCCCTCTCCTATGGTTTCAATTTCACTTTGAAGACAGAAAATACACTGGCTCAACACAGAAAGACAGAAGACTGTGACGAGCCACCCTGCACCACTAATATTATTAAAAAAGGGAGGGAGCCAGAGACCAAATTTCCATGGTTTCTGGTTCTTTACTGATTCTTTCCCTAACTCCTCATCTGTTGCAAAGAGCAAAGCAAGAACCTTTTCTCCCAGGATGCAGGGATAATATGACACTAACTATGGAAACTCAGCTAGCAGCCTTTACTATTATTATTACTATTATTATTATTATTATTATTATTATTAACGAGACCCTCTCCACAGTCCTCTTTGGTATACATATATGAAATATATCTGACTTTCAGAAGATCCACTCATTCTCGAACTTCCTACTCCGTGTCCCTCAAATAATCTACATCTTCCTTCCAAGAGAAAAGATGAGCTTCCTTACAGTTCAGTCAGAGGTCACGGGCTCACATCTGGAGCTCACATCTACAGAACACGTCCAGGTAGCTTCCAGAAACTCATTTTGAAACAAACGTCTTTACTTCAAAAAGGATTCTCCCATTTCTCAATACTCTCAATAACATAGAAAAATAAATGTAAATTTCTAAAAAAAGACGGTGCCACAGATGGTCTTTTGAACACAGAAAATCTGCTATGGGACCAAGAATCCTAGAAGGGGAATCTGGAGACCTGGATCCTTCTCAGGACTCTACCATTTATTCACTGAGGAACTTGGAGAAGTCATTTCTCTCTCTGATATTTCTTTTTTTAAAATTTTTTTTTTTTCAATGTTTTTTTTTTTTATTTATTTTTGGGACAGAGAGAGACAGAGCATGAACGGGGGAGGGGCAGAGAGAGAGGGAGACACAGAATCGGAAACAGGCTCCAGGCTCTGAGCCATCAGCCCAGAGCCCGACGCGGGGCTCGAACTCACGGACCGCGAGATCGTGACCTGGCTGAAGTCGGACGCTTAACCGACTGCGCCACCCAGGTGCCCCTCTCTCTCTGATATTTCTTTCGCATTGTTTCACCCCTCGGATCTTCTCTATTAATCACCATCTCTCAATACCTGTGTGCTCTATACACCTATATCCAGAATCCCTATTTATGCAGTACAGATTCAGGTAGACATCATATTTGAATTTTTCTCTCGGGAAAAGTTGCCATTCTTCTGAATATTTTACCTAATCTTCAATCATCCCACAGAATATTCCCCTTTCAATCTGAAAAAAAGAGTCTTTTGTGATACAGCACTAAGTAAGGCACTGAAAAAGGAAGACTTAATTGCAAAATCCCCAAGTCCATGTTAACATTACACAAGCAGTAGCACAGGATTCAACTATTTCATAAAATGCTAATATTATTAATAATAATGGCACGAGGAACAGGGTAAGAATGCCTGAAGCACATGTTGACCAGCTCTGCAGAATGAACCACAGATTTGCAGAATGAACCACAAATGAAGGAAAACTGAAATCCGAATGAGAATCAATGAGACCCGTTATTTAGACACCTTGCATTAAACAGCCAGCACATTTACTTAACTATTTCCTGAATTAAGAGGCAAATTCCAAGAATCCCAGCAGAAAGGCTGAGAACCAACATTCCGGAAAGTAAGAAAAAATAAAATGAAATAACCCAAAGAGAGACAACACCCATTTACTGGGCATGCTAAATTTTTACCCAGGTGAATGAAACCCATCAGGGCTAAACAATCGCAAAATCAGTTTTGGATCTAACGGCACCTGTACACGCACGAGGCTTGGATCTACTCCCATTTCAAAGTGGGTGAGTATGTGGTGGCATTACGACACAGTGCAAAGCCCAGCTCACCTGAGGAGCTGGAAGTGGGAGGGTTGGGTAAGGGTGGTAAATGGAGTGAAAAGAGGGCATTTGTATCAGGTTGACCTCTTCCAATAATCAACTCAGCTTAAGAAAAATAATTTCGGTCTTTGGCAGGCTACAAAAGTCCTCATAATGACCCTTTTAACTTATGATCGGTCTTTTCTATGGACATGAAAGATTTTAAAAGGTAAGAAGTATGCTGTCCTGAGAATATTAAACTTCCCCTTTTAATACTGTGTGTTTTAGCGGCAGGGTCTAGAATTTCAAAAACTCAGTGTCCAGGATGAGATACACCAAGTGTTCCTGTCACTAAAGGGTGTGGGCAAGCTAGGCTTTGCCCACTCTGAGAACTACGTTCTTTGTTCTTCTGTGTGGTCCCCATCATAACAGAAAAGCAAGTATTTTCAAAGGACTGGTGCTACCACCTCGATCAACAATGTTTCCTTAGGAAAATTTCCTTTCATGAGACGTATTTCCTTCAGCCCCCAGCCAAATCCAAACAAACTTGAGAATTATATGCGTGACTAGTAAGAAGCAGCTTGACTCCATCACCACTTCACATTCGGGTCCTTATCTCCCCACTTCTTGAATGCAGCTTCCTGAAGAAGCAATCTACACTTAGCTGCCTTAACCTTCTTAATGCCTGTTCGTTCTCCAAGCCATAAGAATTTGCTTTTGCTCCCGCTGTCTAAAACAGTAACTGTTCTCACTGTGATCAACAAAGACCACCTTACTGCTAAGCCCAAACATCTGAAACTGTTGACCACCCCTTACTTATTGGAACTTTCTTCTCCCTTGGTTCCGGGACACTGCTCTCTTCTGATTCTCCTCCTCTTTTCACTCCTTCTCTTCTGCCCAGCTATTCACTGGCAGGTTTGCTCAGGGTGGCATCCTCAGGGCTCTTTCCTTCTCAATTCTACTTCTCTTCGATCTCATGTATTCTCATGGCTGCAATTAACATTATGATGATGACATTCAAATCTATATCTTTAGTCAAGTGTCTCCTGAACACCAAATCCATAACTCCACAACTGCCTTCTACACAACTTCACTAGGATATCCCAGGAGTATTCAACACTCAACAAAATATAACTCGTTGTATTTCCCCAAACCTGTTTGGCTTCCCATTATTCTTCACCTTGGAAAATGGTGGCCTGATCCACCAGTCTCCAAAGCTAGAAACACTCTCTTCACCACCTCCCAAAACCTACACATTACCAGACCTCTTCTCTATTTCTCTTTAATCCAGGCTTCTACATTCTCTTTTGAGATGTAATTTACATATAATGAAAGAGACAGATCTTAAGTGTACAACTTGATGAGGCTTGATAACTGGATACATCCACGTAATCCACACTCATGTCAACCCACAGAGAACATTTCCATCATCCGAGAAAGATCCCTCATGCCCCTTCCTGGTAAATACCCTGCTTCCCCTCATCGTACCCCTGGATAATCACTATTCTTATTTCTTTCACCATAGATTCATTGTCCGTTCTAGAATGGCATATAAATGGGAGCATACAGTATATACTTTTTTGAGTCTGGCTTCTTTCAATCAGCATTTTTGAAGTTCATCCACCTATGACTGTTTCTTGTTTTAAAACAAGTTTGTGAAAATAAAATTATTGTATCACTTACATACAACAAAATTCACCCTTTTAAATTATAGTTCGATGAGTTTTGACAAACGTAGGTAGTCATGTAACCACCACCACAACTAAGATATGGAACAATTCTACCACAGACACGCCAGTGCCCCCCTTTCCAGTCAATTCTCACTCCCCATCCCCCCAGCGACCACTGATCTGATCTCTGCCTTTTCCAGAAAGTCAAATAAAGGAAATCATTCAGATGAACCTTTGAGAGCGGCTTCTTTCACTTACAAGTGTGCTTTTGAGATTTATCTATGTTTTTATGTATCAACAGTGTAGTTCATTCCTTTTACTGCTGTGTAGGATTCTATGTTATGGATATACCACAACTTGTTTATCCATTCAACAGTTCACAGACATTTGGGCCGCTTCCAATTTTTGGTGGCTATGAACAAAGGTGCTATAAACCTTCATATCCAGGTATCTGTGTGAACACGTAACATTATTTGTCTTGGGGAAACACCTACAAGTGGGACTGCTGAATCACGTGGTTAAGTGTACATTATCACCACAGACTTCTTACTTCCCATTCGTTTCCCTAGGACTAGTCTCTCCCCACTGCAGTCCATTCTCCACATGCCCGTCGGAATTTCTAAGACATAAATCTAATAGTCAGATAGAGATAGGCTGTGAACTGGCCCAACAACAGATACTTGACGTCAGGTGGTACTTGAAGGGTTTTAAATTCGTCACTTCTAGTCATGGTATACAGTATTCCCTTTGTTGTTACTCTGTCATCCAAAGCTTTGGGTCAAATCATGATAAAAGTTAAAGAGAGTAATAACGATCTTATTGCCCTCCCGCTCAAAACACTCCAGTCGCTGCCTGCTGTCTCCAGGAGGAATTTACACGTCAGTCCTCTAGAACGGGGCTCCAACCTGCTTCCGTGACCTCAACTCCTGCCACCCCAGCCTATGCAGGCTGCATCCAGTCACACTAAGCTTCTATTTCACAAACTGCCATATTCTGCCTTGACACGACGCTGTGCATGTTGTATTCCTTCTGGTAGACGTGGCTTTCCCTGGCTTCCCCTAGGCATTGCGGATAGCTCTTGTGTGTTCCTAGAGCACCTGAGTCACTCTACTACCCATACCGCTTTTGTGATCTCCTGCCTGTTCCTCCCCACCACCTGAGGGCAGGGCCATGTCTTACCCATCGTTATACTACAAGCAGCCTGCACCATAAAAGGCACCTAGGAAGCAATCAAGAAATACTAAAAGAAAGATAAAGAAAAGATAAGAAGAAAGAGGAAAAAAGAAGTAAGTGAAAAGCATTTGACAATTAAATTTTTTATTTTTTATTTTTTTTAATTTTTAAAAATGTTTTCATTTATTTTTGAGACAGAAAAAGACAGAGCATGAGCAGGAGAGGGGCAGAGAGAGAGGGAGACACAGAATCTGAAGCAGGCTCCAGGCTCTGAGCTGTCAGCACAGAGCCCGACGCAGGGCTCAAACCCACAAACCGTGAGATCATGACCTGAGCTGAAGTCAGATGCTTCACCCACTGAGCCACCCAGGCGCCCCTATTTTTTTATTTAAATTCAGTTAGTTAACATACAGTGTAGTCTTGGCTTCAGGAGTAGAAATTTTTCAAAAAGACAAGTAATTTGCAGTTACTCCCCCAAAATAACCCTGGCCACAAGACTTGAAATATTCATAATAAAGCTTACCAACCACAAGGACAATAAGAGACATTCCTATTAAGGTTTTTACATATTAAGACATATTAAGAAAAAACTTGATAAAAGGTGGTCTAGGAAGGGAGGAAGAAAAAAGATTTGATAGAGAAAATAATAACGCATCCAAGGGCTAACAGATGACTAAACATGGCACACCACTAATTGTGAAATCAATCCACTAACCCTCCCCAGAAATAAAGTCCCAGCTGGAGCTGTAATCCTGAGGCAGTGGAAAGTGCTGACATTAGCCAGTCCACACTGCCAGTCAAATGCTATTGTATAAAGGAAATTCTTTTTACCTTGGCTTTGGATTTGAGTTGCAAACCTAAGGAGGAAGTCTTTATCTGGGGTCCAGAAGGAGAATTTGGAAAAAAACAGATCAAGATCCCACAGGAAAATGAACTAAATAAAAGAAAAAGCCCAGAGCCAATTTGTTAACTAGTCCAATAAATCAATATGGTATCTGGCTACCATATGTAAAGGTAGATTTGAAAGGAGTATCTAGGATTCAGGACTGCTGATTAGAGCCGAAGAGTGCCTTTTTCAGGCCTGATCTGCTAGAAAGAATGATATCATTTTTCCTGAGATCTAGTTATAGGAGAGCAGAAGGAGAATCCAGGATATGGGGCATGCCAAAAGTGGCTGGGCTCATCAGAACTTGTCTTTATGTGAGTGGAGAAAGGGCCAAAGAGACCTGGATCCCAAACCTGGCTTGGCCATTTGTTAACTGCACAACCTAGCATAAATTATTTGACCTTTCCAGATCTTTTTTCCTTGCTATAAAACATGGGTAATAAATACCAACAAAACTCTGTTAACAGGGCTAAAGGGAATAACCAAGGAAAAGTGCTTAACAACCAGTAGGTACTTTCTCCCGAGTTACTTTCTACGGTAACTTCTCTTCCCACCTGAACAGGAGCATGGGCTAAACCACAAAGTGAACTGTTTGCCGACTTTCACTACGATGTTGTTGGTGGTGGTCAAGTAGTTTACGTAACTGAGGAATGTATGCTGCCCACTTTCCTCCCTTCAACAAATATTTATGGACACCCACCCTTTGAGAATGTCGGCTTACCCCGCAAAATGGTCTAGAACAACAGCAATGAAAAGCCAAACCAGCGCTCATTCAACAAAGAGGTGTACTGAGCATGGACTGTCCTGAGCAAAGATGCTACCGGTCTCTGCCCTAAACAAAGCCAGCCTTGCCAGCTCTACAAGTGGCACGGACAGCTGGCCCAGAGGATCCCAGGCTGGAGAGGGCCGGGGTCTTAGCCTGTCACTTCAGCCATCCTCACACACATAGATAAAACTGCCGTCAGCAGCAGCATCTGTAAAGGACAGCTAACATCCTGTTGCTTTGGGCTGTTTTTCTCCAACTGGTCAAAAAAGCCGTTCTCCTTGCCAGTTATGTCACAGTGCCAATTTCCTAAGCACGTTTAAAGGGTGGCTGTTTACGCATATATTTCACATGGTACCGTATTTTTACAATCTTGAGGGCAGTAAAAATTAGATTGTCAGCAATCTATTTTATTGGGAGGGGCATCAAAAACTCTGTAAATCAAGAGTACAAGGAATGATCAAGGTGACCTGTCTGCCAACCATCTCGTGGGCCCCTGCCCTCCAGGCCAGGTCTCTTTCACGTGGGCTCTTCTACTCGTGAGCCCTGGAACCAAGGGCAAGGCTCTTAGTTTCTCAGGCCCCAACTTCTTTATATGGACTAATTGTTCTCTGGGGTCCTTTCCAGATGTACAAATCTATGAGAAGGCATTACATGGCTAATTTTCAAGTAGTTTATGAAGGTTACTAAGTCTACATTGAAATGACAATAATATAATGCAGGTGTGTGTGTGTGTGTGTATACATACATGTGTGTATATATATCATCCCATGTAAAATCTGGTTTGAGAGGAATAATTGCTTATAATCTATGCCTTGCACAGAGCAGGGACTGAAAATAAGTTAAATGCATAAATAAACAAATGAATGGGAATATTAGAAGTACCTAAAAGCACAGTTGGGCATCACAGATGGTGGAGCAGGAAAGAAATCATGAGACAGAAACACTTAGATAGTACTGGAATGCTCCTGGCCAACATTCATAATGTGTAAGGGCGAAACAACTAAAAGAATATAGTGAACCCCATCACTGGACTACTGGCTTCCTCTAAAAGCACCAACGCTCTGTGTAAGCCAAATTCTTCTGGGAAGCTCTCAATTCCTGTTTACTCTAAAACAAATAAGAAAGAAAGAAAAAAAAACGAACAAAACAGTTTTATTCCTTGTAACTCAAATCCCAAGGGAAGTTAGTAGGAGTAAGTGGGAGCCAGAGAGACTCACACAAATATACGCACACATACAAAATCATACCTGATGGGGGGGAGGTTAACGAAGCACACAAAATCCCAGGGCCGACAGGAAGTGGAATTAGAACCACAAAAACCAAGAAGACAGTCAACAACTTAAAAAACTCCAGATGCACTCACTTTATTAAAACGGAATAAAAGCAAAGAGGAGGAAAGGAGACCCACAGATGATGAAATGGACTTAGGGGTATTTCACTGAGTCAGGGAAAGTCACTGCTTATTTCATATTGGAATCTCTACTGCCATTAAGTTCCGGAAATTCTCAAAGAGAATTTCTTCAAAAAGAACAAAGATTTTTATACGAAGAAATTAAGCTTCGTATAAGAGCCAAGTACATGTGGAAAAGAAACCTTAGTTTTTTAATCCAATGAGGTTTTTGAAGTTGGAAGATATGTTCTATGCACCCGTTCTTCAAGCAGTTTATAATTAATGCTAAGAGCTCTAGGCCCTTACCAAACCAGATCTACTAAGAAGCTTACTATGAGGCCACCAAAAGGCAATTAAAGCAAGTACCAATGTTCAATAAACATTTCTTGAACATCTCCTAAGAGCAAAAAAACCACTATGCACAAGAGAAGCAGAAACTAGGGAGACGGTGCTGCTGTCTACAAGGAGCTTCCAGTCCAGGAGGGGAGACAGACACATAAATGGGTACCAGATGACAATCAGGTACCACTGCAGATTATGCATGGGAAGCTGTGGGTAGAGGGGGCTAACTCAGACTGGAACACTTAGGAAAAACTTCACCACAGAAATGATACTTGACTTCATCTTGAAAAGATGGCGGTGATCTATTAAGTAAAGGAACATGAGGAAAAGATTTCAGATGCAGGATAAAGCAGGTGCAAAGGGCAGAGGCGAAGGGAAGGACCTGGCAGGTCCAGGGAGTCAGTGTAAGGTGTGGTTTGGCCACAAGAGGATGAGAGGGGAAGGGGGGACAGAGAGAGACTACTGACAATCGAGAAGTTAAGCTCGGAGACTATCAGGGAAGCACATGTGTAAGCAAAACGTCACAATATGAGAGGAAAAGAACACAACAGAACAGCATGAGAGAGGAGGCACAACAGGGCATTTTATTAAGCAAGGGTTCCTAGAAGAGACAATGTCAAGCTTAGTCTGAGAATATGAACAGGAGTGTGCCAGGCAGACAGGACCGAAGAATTTATACCGAGGCACAAAGGCATGGAGTGCTCGGTGCTGGAGCTGGATTATAAGGTGTAAGAGGAGAAATTGAATTCTAGAAAATTCAGCTGTGGTCCGGTACTTAGAAGCCTGGAAGTCCTATCAAGTTTCTATTGACTAGTTAACCCTAAAGAGCCATGTAGGGTTTTAGAGGACATGAACACGTCTATACTTAGAAAATGTACCACAACCTCTCCTTTTCTTATATAATTTCAGGTCTTAGTTTGTCTACGGTCTTCTGTTCCTGGTCTCAACACCTCCCTTTGTTTACTGCCTCTCAAGTACAGACTGTTATGATAATCCATGAAAGAGATCAAGAATTACTCATTCTAGTTATAAAAACAGCAAAGAAATAATTTCTATTGAGTGCAAATTGAGGATCAGACATTGGGCCAAGTGCTTGGCATACATCATCTCATTTGATCTTCTGGTATCCTTGGGAGATCGGTACCGTCATCAGTACAATCTTATAATGGAGGAAACAGGACTGGCGTAACTTGCTGAAAATAAGAAAGCAAGTAAGGGGTGCAAATGGCTTTTACACTAATTCCATCCATCAGGCTCTAAAGTCCGTGTTCTTCACGTTCCTGCTACCCTGACTCCCGAGCGAGCCATGACTCTGATAACCTTACTACTGTATTACTTTCATTATCCCCCCAGCAACAACCCTAGTGTGTTTTACTAACAAAGCCTAACACCTGCTGAAAGCCTAGTTGACTTTACAGACACACTGGCAATCACTACACAGTTCACATCCACACAGAAAGCAAAGTGCGCAGGTGTCCTCGGTGCCAGTCATAGCCAGTGGGTCAGTAGGCAACAGGCTTCCTGATCCAGGAGTTGTGAACTGTTTCTTACTCTTCTCTGTGCAATCAGGGAGTTAAGGGTGGGAGAAGAGGGGAGGGAGGGAGGAGGAGGAGGGGAAAAAAAGGGAGGGGGGGCAGAAACCCACTAGAAAGAAGACTAAAACAAAAAGGAGGAGTCATTGGAAACTGGGAGAAAGCACACACTGGTACCAGCCAGAGCTTCTTGGAACGGTTCCCAGTCTGGCTGCCAAGGGGCTCTGGAATATATTTGTTAGAGCTGGATTCCTGTACAGTCCATTGCAGGCTTTTTCTGATTGCACTCTGACAGAGAGACCCACACTTTAGTTCCAATCCCTGCTTCCCGCACAGAAAGCCTGTGAGTCCTCAGGGGACCTCCAACTAAGCTCACCACTGGCCTCTTAGTAGGGCCCTCATATGCCACCTGAGCTTAGAAAGAAAAACCCGCCAAACACACACATTCTTACTTCTGTAGAATCACAGAGCCTCTCTACCCCAGGATCCCATCCCAACTTCCCAAGCCCCTTTTCACACAACATATTAAGCTTCGTGAGTCTCCTTACCAAAACAACTGCTGCGGTGAGGAACAAAGGTTTTACAGGCTGTAGCAATAGCTAGTTCAGCGGAGATTATAGTCTTAATAATCAGGTCTTCCACATGGGCCATCAATGCTACAAAAAAGAAAAAAAGAAGAAGAAGAAGAAGAGGAAAGAAGAGACACTATAATGTACAGAGTAGAAAAACTGGGTTCTGGAACACGGTGTGATTGTAAAAGCACATGTGCTCATTCCAAAAAGTCTCCGGGTGGCGGTCTTGCAAATAGGTACTCCAGGAGAAGGCATTATCTATGAATAAGGTGACACGGTCAAGAATGTGGGTGCAGGGGTTGTACTGAAGTGGCATCCTATGACAAAAGACAGACATGGAATGGAAAAGAAGCCTTACTTCCCCCTTCTCAGGCTTCTCCATCGCCCTTCCCCTTTGTGGACTGAGCTAAGCCTTCTTGCACACTGTTTCCCATTCTGCTCAAGGCTCAGCCAGTAGTGTCCATTTTGATTCCAAGCCCTGTACTCAGACTTGACACTGCTCATTCCCCAATTCAACATGAGTGAGGCAGATTAACTTTGAAAAATTTGAACTCAGGGCCAATATGAAGACAGTACTTCAGTCTGCAGCTCAACATTCAAGAAGGATAAATTCACTAAAGGTTAAAGGACAAAGTGATGCCTTCCAAACTAGAAACAAGAAAAGGGATTGGGGGGGGGGGGGGCGTCACAGAAAGCCTGTTTTCCATCTTCTATAGGGCAGGAAAAATCAACATCAAGAACAACGACCCTGGGGTGCCTGGATGGCTCAGTCGGTTGAGCGTCCAACTTCGGCTCAGGTCATGATCTCGCGGTCTGTGAGTTCGAGCCCCAAGTCAGGCTCTGTGCTGACAGCTCTCAGAGCCTGGAGCCTGCTTCCGATTCTGTGTCTCCCTCTCTCTCTGCCCCTCCCCGCTCATGCTCTGTCTCTCTCTCTCTCTCTCTCTCTCTCTCTCTCTCTGTCAAAAATAAATGAACATTAACAAAAAAAATTTAAAAACAAAACAACAAAAAGAACGACGACCCTGTCAGAAGTCTCAGAGACACCACCAGAATTAGAGAGAATGATGCATGCTGAGAGGCACAGGGAGGTTATACAGAAGAGAGAGATCACAAAGTTTTGAAAAAGGCCTGGTACTCACCAGTTGTATCTCTGCCTTCTTGTTTCAGATACCTAAGCATGGCACTCATGCTCCATTTGTTCCCATAATCCTCCACTTCTGGATCATCACAACTAAAACAAAGGAATGGACCGAAGTCACACGTGCAAATAGGCCTGGCTGTAGAAACCAGATTTTTTTTTTTTTTTTTTTTTGCAAATACTTGTCCTTTTAATCTTTAGGAAAACATTCCCTTTGCGGACCTCCACTCAGCACCTATTCTTAGTCCCTTTGTCATATATCCCTTTCTACCACTGATTTATTTTTTAATGAAAATGCATATAGCTTCTCTTATGGGGGGGGGGGCAGGGGAAAAGGCAGCAAATTCTTCCTTAAGCAAACAATTATTATGTATCACGAGTGGAAGCAATGTGTGAAAGGATGTAAACAATTTAAGAGTGGCCACAATACGTGAACAGAATGACACGTTTGGGGATGCTAACCTAGTCTTTGAGGTGAAAGTCATATGAGCCCACAAAACAACTTCTAATGCCATTTTGAGACCAGAACTGAGTCTTGGTTGGCTATTGAACTAATGTAGTATAACATTCTAATGAGCTAACCTAGCATGGAACTGCTTCAGCATCTGAAGCAGGCTCTCTCCTCTCTAGTGGTAGCTCTCCACACAGCTTTTCTGGATACCCTCCGAGGTATCGCTGAAGGGAGAATCCGTGAGAGCGACAATAAAATCAGTGAAGTGCCCCACCACCAGAGCAGCAGACTGCCAAACGGGGTACACTGTCATGACTACTGGAAAGGTCTTGCGATCTGGAAACTGAGTTTTGCAGATGCCCCCTCATTCCCTACCACCACCCCACCACCCACCAGTTGGGTGCATGTCTGCTCATCTTCCAGGGTGAACGACAGGGTATCGTCAATTCCAAACACTGGTCACAGGACACTCCGTGAAATCTACACAGCCTTGGCAACTATGCCATCGCTTCCAGAGTCTTTTTCTCTCTTTCCTTGGACTTTCTAGACACCTATTTTTAGTCTGAGTAGAAAGTGACTGTTTGGGTTTCTTTTTTATTTTTCCACTTTCTGGCAAAATTATCAGGATGAAAGAAAACAGAGCAGAAGGGATGTTTCCACACAGCTGTGCTGGTACTCCCTTCCACTGAATCGTTCTCTGAGATGGCCTCATTTCTTTCTTCATTTAATTTATTCCTAACTTTTCTTCCCTCTGATCATACAAGCATTTATTTTAGAAAATTTTAGGATGTACATGAAAGTGCAGAGAAGAAAACAGAAGTCACCCACCCATAATCTCATCCACTATAGTTAAGCGCTGTTGCCATTTTGGTATATATCCTCCTAGTTTACATTTTCTCTCCCTCAGCAAAAATAAACAGCTTTAGTTATCTTATAGACTCAAAAAAGAACTTAAACTGCAAGTAGTGTCTGGTAACCTGCTTTTTCCACCTGACAATGTACAGTCATGAACATTCTTCTCTCTGATCTTGTGCGCACATCTCGTGTTATTTCTTAAGGTTAAGTTCCTAGAAATGGAAATGCTGGGTCAAAGGATACCAATATTTTTTAAGCGTTTGATACATTTTGCCAAGTGCTGAAATGACCTCATTTCTTGTCTTCTAAAAAGTTCCATATGCCTATTAAATTCCCACCCCTAAGTCAAGTGAGGAAAGAGAGTGAAGACGAAATGTGGGAAGGCCTATTTTGGTAGAGAAAGGGGACGCCGTAACTGGGCAAGCAACGGAGAAGCAATAGCAGATATGCCTCAAAACTACGTTAAACGACAGCTTCCTGTAAGTTCCATGGAGATAAATGGAGTGCAACAAGTTGACTTTCCACATTTCCGGCACCTGCACGTGAAACTGATTTCCTGGCGCCCGGCTCGCATGCAGCCAGTACCTCACATAGTCTCCACTCTTCTTATTCACACTGTAGTTTGTCAGGTGCATGAACTGGTTCCGAATGTTCTTGGCTCCTTGATCATATCGCACGGTTGCAAATCTGATAGAAAAGACACAAGTTACATGCCAGGAACAGGGGTTCAAGGAAATACAGGCTTGAACTCAGGATCAGTGTGATACTAATAAAAGGAGGGTGACGTCATTAACAGTGAGTGCTTAATAAATGCCCACTCCCATGGTGTTTCATATATAATATGTAATTCGTTCCTTAAAGCAATTCTCTGAAGTGGGTAATATTATATCTGATTTTTAGAGTAGACATAAAAACTAAAATGTAACCTGGAAAGATTAAGTAACTTGTCCAAAATCACTTTTCCAAATGGATGTACTACATCCATTCTTGATACAAACCCTCAACAAAGTAGGTTTAGAGGGAACATACCTCAACATAATAAAGGCGGTATACGAAAGACCCACAGCTAATAATCATCCTCAATGGGGAAAAACAGAGCTTTTCCTCTATAGTCAGGAATAAGACAGAGATGTCTGCTCTTACCACTTTTTCTTCAACCTAGTACTGGAAGTCCTAGCCTCAGCAATCAGACAACACAAAGAAATAAAAGGCATCCAAATCAGCAAGGAAGAAGTCAAACTTCTGCTATTTGCAAATGACATGATACTATATATAGAAAACCCAAAAGACTCCACCCCAAAACTCCTAGAACCGATCAACGAATTCAGTAAAGTCTCAGGATACAAAATCAACAAACAGAAATCTGTCGCAAAGAATTCTACGTACCAATGATGAAGCAGCAAAGAGAAATTAAGGAATCAATCCCATTTACAATTACACCAAAAACAATAAGATACCTAGGAATAAACCTAATCAGAGAGGTGAAAGACCTGTATTCTGAAAACGATAAAACACTGATGAAAGAATTGAAAAGCATCCCATGCTCATGGATTGGAAGACAAATAGTGTTAAAATATCTCTACTACCCAAAGCAACCTACACATTTAATGCCATCCCTATCAAAATACCACCAGCAGTTTTCACAAAGCTGGAACAAACAATTCTAAAATTTGTATGGAGCCACAAAAGCTCCCAAGTAGCCAAAGTAATCCTGAGAAAGAAAAGCAAAGCTGGAGGCATCACAGTTTCAGACTTCAAGCTGTATTACAAAGCTGTAATCATCAAAAACAGTATAATACTGGCCCAAAAGCAGACACATAGGTCGATGGATCAGAATACAAAACCCAGAAATGAACCCACAATAGCACGGTCAACTCATCTTTGACAAAGCAGGAAAGAATATCCAATGGAAATAAGTCTCTTAAACAAACGGTGTTTGGGGAAACTGGACGGCAACATGGTGAATGAAACAGGGCCACCTTCTTACACCATACACAAAAAATAAACTCAAAATGGATGAAAGACCTAAATGTGAAACCCGAAACCATCAAAATCCTAGAAGAGAACACAGGCACTAACTTCTTTGACATCAGCCATAGCAACTTCTAGATACATCTCCTGAGGCAAGGGAAACAAAAGCAAAAATAAACTAGTGGGACTTCATCAAAACAAAAGGCTTCTGTACAGGTAAGGGGAAAAAAAGAGAGAGAGAGAGAGAGAGAGAGAGAGAGAGAGATTAAGGAGTGCACTTGTGATGAGCACCAGGTGATTATGGAAGTGTTGAATCACTATATTGTCCACCTGGAACTAATATTACACTGTACGTTAATTAACCGGAATTTAAATTAAAACTTAAAAAAAAAAAAAAAAAGGAAACAGCATGGCCAGTAACAAAATCAAGGCTGTCCAATTCAAAACGCATGCTCTTAGTCACAATGTTGTTGTCTCTTATACATCTGGTTAAATGTTGAAACAATCATTTCTCCCTAAATTGAATTATTTTCTCACCCACAATATTGCTGTTTGCAAATCTGGCTATTGTAATAATGTGTTGCATTTCCATACGTAATGTTAAGTTCAAAGAAAACAACTTTAATAAATACATAAATTCCAACCCCCCCCCCCCCCCCCCCCCCCCCGCCCATCACACTGACTCCACAACACATGTTCTTAACCACAAGATGCTGTTTCTCTGATAGAACCTTAGACAAACAGGAAGGATGAAAAATGAAAACAGAGTTACCCATGCCTGGGAAATTGTGTACATGACACTGTGGATGACAGAGCATTTGCTGGTCAAGACACCTATGGGGTGCCTATACGGTGCTGGCACCATAGCATTCTTTGGAAACTATTAAGCAAAAAGAATAAAATGACAGCAGAATGGTCGATTTAAAATACACGGCTGTAGAAATAACAGAACTGACCTATAAAGTTCCTTTTAGGAAAACAATAATGGCAACATTAACAGCACACAAAACCTAGGTCTGCAGGACAACATAACTGTGAGCACAGCGTAGGAGACTAATTCCTGAATTTGGAATGAAGGCAAAAGACAGAGGGATTAAACATGGAGCCCACTGAAAACAGAGCAGCAATTTGATATCCTGGACTACTGTCAAAAGAAGACCAAAGTATAAAATATACGTGCCTCTGAAGGAAGTAACCAGGGAAAGAGAAAACTTTCCAGTGATGCTCAACATCAACAAAAGGACACTCGAGTCGAATGGTTATGGTAAATATCAACCCCTGTTTACATACCACTATAACCATATCACCCCTCACTAAAGTGGTTTTCCCAAGAGGCATATCCAAGTGTGTGAAAAAAAATCCTGGACGGCCACAAGTTTATTTTCATATGATTTACAAATTATTTACATATGCTTACTCAGACTATGAAGTCAACATGAATTTTTACCACATTAAAGGGCAGCATTTAAAAATTTTCCTCTTCTCTATTTCTTCTCACCCACCCACTATCTCTTCCTAATTCCCTGTACTAGAAATATACAAAAGCCAGAGAAAGAGAAGTGAAAAACAACCCCCGCCAAAAACCCAAAATTAAAATAAACAAACATGAGGACAGGAAGAAGGATGTGGACAAAGGGAAAATGTTGACCAGGCATGTACGGCTAAAGGACAAGGGCTTGATGACCATTATATCTGTGTGTGAGAAGGACCTGTGATTTTTCTCAGAAACTTCCACTAGTTATCACCTAACTTCTAACCATGCCACTCCATGATGAGTGAACCTTGCCTGTGCCTTCCAATCTTGCTTCTGTAGACATTCTCCAATCAAGCAGGAGACCATCATTCTCTGAATCCTTCTGAAATGCACAGAGGACCCACGCGGCCCCACAGAGGCTGCCTGCCTCATCCAGACATTACCTCACAGTGACATACCTCCTGCCATCCTCTCCCCTAGAAGAATAATGATTGAGAGGGAGGGAAAGGGTTCTGCTTCAGAGAAAGAGGGTTTTCATCTCTTCTCAATAAGAGTATCTGATCTAACCTGGTCAACAAGAAAAGCCTGGCAAAAGCCTGGCGGTTGAGCAACCTGGTATTCCACACATCTGTCATTTTTACGCCCTTTTTTTTTTTTTCAATAGAACTGCATCTCTAAAAAGTAAGTTTTCTTCCTCCTAATCATCCTTCTCACTGAGGAATTTATATTCTCAACTCCAGCAAGGACAAGATTATTAGTGTCACAGAGCGGGTCGCTAAAGAGCGTAAGAAGCAAGAATTAGAGAAAAACAAAAAAACTTAAGCTCAATGGAAAGTTATCAAAAGAGCCAAAAACTACACTATTTCCTTAGCCTGACGGAGAACGTGGAAGACCACGTAGGTGTGTGTGCTCATCTTTCCTGCTAAGCCAGGAAGATACCACGCTTCTCACCAAAGTCCCTATTAAACAGACCACTTCCATCTCTGGTCACCATCTTCCAACATTTCCTTCGTATCGTCTAGACCAAAGGTCCCACTGGCCTACTAATCAAGTTCTGATTAACCCACAAACTTAAAAAAAAACTTGAATGACTTGGCCAACATTTAAAAATCAGACCTTCCTTCCTGCAGCCAGTGCTTACATAAGGAAGATGGACAGGATAGGAAGGCAGCCCACAGGCAGTACAAGGAGGTTATCCGTGTAGCGTGGCGGCCTCACAGGGGTAAAAATCCACACAAGGAGGGCATCTGACGGGGGGCAGTGGCCAAGGTGGTTGAGAGATTGGCTACACAAAAGGGAACTGAGTATATAAATATGTTAGAGATAATGGGAGTCAGATTTCTCACTGTTGAAGAAGAGAGACTAAAAACAAGGAAAGGGAAAAACTAGAATGAACCCTGTAGTTTTGAAGAATTGGGAGGTATTAGTATAAATTCTTGCTTTTCAATGTATGGAAACATTTTACGAAAGTAAATATGGATTTCAGTGTGTATATGTGTACATGAACACATAACAAACGTAGATTTCTGAGGTCTGCCCATTTCAAGGACCTGGAGCAGAGACACCCCAGAGCAATGAGCTTATCTAGCTCTCACATCTTGATTCCTAAATACTCTTCTCCATTAAAAGCAATCAATGCCCCTTGGAGAAAATGGTTGATTCCAGAGCTGGGACAGAGAAAGAACAAGATGAGCCTGAAACATCTGGTGCCCAAAGAAATGACAGGACACAAAAGCCAGCTTACAGGGGCTCCTGTTGGCCAAATCTGAGACACTATGACATTAAAATAAATCCTGACAGCAAAGCATCATAACCCATTAAGTAAAATAGGAATCCTTACTGGTATAAATAAATAAATGAATAAATAAATGGGAAGAAGAGACAGCTCTGCCTTGGAGCAAAATGCCAAATAATAAAAGAAAAAAGAATGATGGAATTAGAAAATCATCATTTAACAACTGTCACAGTAATAATTCAGGCAAGAAACATCAATGGATATTAAAATCACTGGGTAAAAAATAGACACTCAGATCAATGGAACAGAATATAGAATCCAGAAATGGACCCACAAACGTATGGCTAACTAATTTTTGACAAAGCAGGAAAGAATATCCAATGGAATAAAGACAGTCTCTTCAGCAAGTGGTGCTGGGAAAACTGGACAACAACATGCAGAAGAATGAACCTGGACCACTTTCTGACACCATACACAAAAATAAACTGAAAATGGATGAAAGACCTAAACGTAAAACAGGAAGCCATCGAAATCCTCAAGGAGAAAGCAGGCAAAAACCTCTTTGACCTTGGCCACAGCAACTTCTTACTCAACACGTCTCTGGAGGCAAGGGAAACAAAAGCAAAAATGAACTACTGGGACCTCATCAAAATAAAAAGCTTCTGCACAGCAGAGGAAACAATCAGCAAAACTAAAAGGCAACCGATGGAATGGGAGAAGACATTTGCAAACGACATATCAGATAAAAGGTTAGTATCCGAAATCTATAAAGAACTTATCAAACTCAACACCCAAAAAACAAATAATCCAGTGGAGAAATGGGCAAAAGACATGAATAGGCATTTCTGCAAAGAAGACATCCAGATGGCCAACTGACACATGAAAAAATGCTCAACATCACTCATCATCAGGGAAATACAAATCAAAACCACAATGAGATACCACCTCACACCTGTCAGAATGGCTAACATTAACAACTCAGGCAACAACAGATGTTGGCGAGGATGTGGAGAAAGAGGATCTCTTTCGCACTGCTGGTGGGAATACAAACTGGTGCAGCCGCTCTGGAAAACAGTATGGAGGTTCCTCAAAAAATTAAAAATAGAACCACCCTACGACCACCAATGGCACTACTAGGTATTTATTCAAGGGATACAGGAATGCTGTTCTGAAGGGACACATGCACCCTAATGTTTACAGCAATATTATTATGCTAAGTGAAATTAGTCAGAGAAAGATAAAAATCATATGACTTCACTCACGTAAGGACTTTAAGAGACAAAACAGATGAACATAAGGGAAGGGAAACAAAAATAATATAAAAACAGGGAAGGGGACAACACAGAAGAGACTCATAAATATGGAGAACAAACAGGGTTACTGGAGGGGTTGTGGGAGGGGGGATGGGCTAACTGGGTAAGGGGCATTAAGGATTGTTGCACTATATGCTAACGAACTTAAAGGAAAATAAAAAAAAAAATTAAAAAATTAAAAAATTAAAAATAAAATATAATAAATAATAAATAATAAAAAACAAATAAATAAATAATAAAAAATAAAATAAAATAATAAAATAAAAATAAAATAAAACTGGGTAAAAACTAGATGTGGAATGAGAGTCTACATGGTCTCAAAGTAGCTCCCCTTAAGATACTTATTAATTACACAGGGAAAAACAAAGTAACTTTATAGTGGAGAAATCTGGCAGATACCCCCTTAATCAAGTGGTCAAACACCACTAAATAGGGGTGCCTGGGTGGCTCAGTTGGTGAAATGTCGGACTTCGGCTCAGACCATGATCTCACGGTCCACGAGTTTGAGCCCCACATCAGGCTCTGTGCTGACAGCTCAGAGCCTGGAGCCTGCTTCAGATTCTGTCTCTCCCTCTTTCTCTGCCCCTCCCCTGGCTTATACTCTGTCTCTCTCCATCTCTCTATCTCTCTCTCTCTCAAAAATAAACAAACATTAAAAAAACTTTTTTTACTTAAAAAAAAAAAACCACTAAATAGTTATCATGGGCCACCAGATATAATGCAGTGACAACACAGCATCACTTCTGTGCTATTCTGGCCAAAAATAATGAACCTGGGTCTAAGCATGAAAAAAATATCAGGTAAATTCAACTGAGGGACATTCTAAAAAATGACTGGCCTGTGATCTTCACAAATGCAAAGGTTATAAAAGTCATGGGAAGACTATGGGAACTGTTCCACACTAAAGAAAACTAAAGAGACATGACAACTAAATATAACATGTGATCTTGGATCAGATCCTTTTGTTATAGAGAACATTATTAGGATAACTGGCCAAACCTGAATGGGGTCTCTCCATGAAAGGTAAAAGGTAACTCTGCGCTATTTTTATAGCTTTTCTAGAAGTCTGAAATGGTTTTAAAATTAAAACAGAAGTAAGTTTCTCAGTAAAAACCTAGATTTTCAGCCAACCTTAAAAAACCAAAAGATCTGGAATACCACCTTGTCTGAGTCTGTTTGGGCCGCTGTAACAAAATGCCATAAACTGGGTAGCTTATAAGCAACAGAAATAGATTTCTGACAGTTCTGGAGGCTGGGAAGTCCAAGATCAAGATACAGGCAGACAGACTGCAGCTTCCGGCTGTGTGTTCACATGGTGAAAGGAGCCAGGAAACTCTCTGTGCCCTCTTTTATAAAAGGGCACTAATCACATTCATGAGGGCTTCACCTTCATGACATAATCACCTCCCAAGGACCTAACCTCCTAATACCATCACCTTGGGCGGGGAGGGGGGGGGATTTCAACATATGAATGGGGGGGGGGGATACAAACATTCAGACCACAGCACCACCACATATCAACGCGTTGCAGGCACTGAATAGTAAATGCCCTTAAGTGGCACATGTGATCTCCAGCTTCCACCAGGGCAACTTTTTCAGTGAATGTCCTTGTGAGCCTTTAGGTTTGTGACCTCCTGATTTAGACCTTCACATATCAAATTTCAACCTGTTTAGGTCAGAAAGCTTCAACACAAATTCTTTATTAGCCACAATCTTAAAGAGGTTAATTCCCTACTAGCCACCCCAGGACCAAGTTTGCAAATACTGCTCCTAACACATACTAAAATCTACATGATGCACTGAGTCTTGAACTTCCCTCTTAATGAAATCAAGATTTATAAAAAGCTCTAATGACAGAAAAAAAAAAGGGGGGGATGGGGAGCCTCTACTTCTTCGCCAAATCTGAAATTCTGGGTACTATTTCATAGCCTACCGATGAAGAGAGAAGCATATGCTTTTTTTTTTTAACCACACTTCTAATGCTTCTCAGTGAGAATGGAGACAATGGTAACAACCTGTCTAAAACTCGAGTGTCTGTGTAAAGGCAGGGTTCCCGTGTTAGACACATAGAAGGTACTGGATAACATGAACTGAAGCTGCACCTGAGCTGCTTGTCCCAGGAACTTCACCAGTATGGAAGCAAAGCAGGAAGGAAAGCACAGAATTCGTGGAATCCTCTAAACTCTCCTCCTCCATTCAAAAACTGTTTTGTTCTTCAAAGATACCGCACCATAGCCAGAGTCATGGCTAATCTGGATGTAGGACACTTGGTCCCTCCCCTCTGATAGTCACATAATCTAACACACATTCAGTCCAAATGCACAAAGGAAAGAGGAGGCCGGCCCTGAGGAGATCCTGGCTGTGGCACAGGAGTTATCTTTCAGCAGGTGTAGCCATTCCGAGCCAGAGAGGCCTGGAGGACGAAGAGACAGCACCTCAGGCAGCCTTGCCAGGAGCCACTGGGTTTCATCCTGGCCTGACCCAGAAAAATCTTATGGAAGAGAACAAGAGGCCCGAGAGCTCTCTGATCTGCTGTCAACCAGCTGCAGCCGAGAGAGAGACTGCCAAAGTGGGGCAGTGACTGGGCAGCGCCCCACAGAGCCGTCTGGGAGGGGATTACCAGCCTGATCCCCTGTCTTCAGAGCCAGAAATGACTCAAACTTCACAAACAGCAAGGGCCTGCCAGGGAGGGTGACAATGAGCACTGGAGAGGGTTTTCTTCCCCTTGTTGCTGTCTCTACACCCCCCCCCCAACCCCCCTCGCTGCTGTGGCAGAGATTCTGGACAGTGTGCAGCCTGTGAGGTAATCTGAATTCCTTGGCAACCAGCAAGTACCTGAATTCTTTCAAAACCGCAGGAATCCAGCAGAGAAAAGGTAAATATCCCTGCGGAGCCAGTGTTAATTAGCAAGGAAGGCTACTGAAGAAGGAACTGGGGGTGGGGAGGAAGGCAAAGGCATTACTAATGCTTTTGGGGTCTTTTCTGAATTTCCACTGAATAACACGGCCGAGGCAGAGAAAAGGCAGATCCTGAGTGGGGCCTGCTCAGGGACCTCTCCCCCCACCTCCAGTGAAGATGGGAGTCTCCGGTCCCTGGCTGGGCACCTTCACTTCCCCACGTGGCGAGTGCTACCTATCTTTGGGTCTCTGACAGCGTATTTGCTTTTCAAGTCCATTCTGTTCTAACTTCTTTTAACTTTTTATTTTTCCTGTTTCAGTGAAAATTTGG
The DNA here is from genome assembly GCF_023721935.1 of Panthera uncia. Lineage (NCBI taxonomy): Eukaryota > Metazoa > Chordata > Mammalia > Carnivora > Felidae > Panthera > Panthera uncia. The sequence goes on from NW_026057582.1 coordinate 25,939,464, forward strand.
CTATTAGCTCCGGCTCAAAAAGGGCCTTGTCAGATCGTTTAGACCACATACTGGATCCACGGAAAACTGTAAAATCCAGGACAAAGTCTTTTTGGATTCCACCTCTGACAAGAAAGAGAATCTACACCATTTTGATAGAGAATGGAGCCCCTCTCTGGAAACTGAGTGTCCCCTGCTGGTGCAAAGCAAGAACATACTCGTCAAACTCAAAAGTAGGGTGGACCTTTTGGGGCAAAATGCTGGGCCCAACTACAATTTTTTTCTAAACATCTCAATATTTTGCCCAGGTGTAAGAAAATAATGACAGTTTTCCTGTGTTAATAAAACAACAAGGACACCTGGAAATTATGACTCTAAAAAGAAACTATTTCTGGTCTTTTTTCTTAAGTTTAAAAAGGTCAAGAATTAACACAAAATATTTACTTCACAAAACAGTCTTGTGAAATGAATTTAATCTTTATGTCGCCTAAGCATTAATTCGAGGCCCAAAACAAGTGTTACGGGATAAGACCCTTCTTTTCTAACGAGGAAGCCAATTATATCTGCTGCCAGGACTGTCTCTTTAGGAAAAATTACGGTTTTCCTTGTTGAGCCTCGAAGTAAAATGGCCTAGTGATCTCATCCCAAACTGCTTGTCTTCAGTAACATCTACATAAAACACACGTGACTCAAAATTACTAGAGGCTGCAGATCCAGAGAAGCTACAGACTATTGCTGGATGTGGTGACACAGTTGAGCGGATTCTGAGGATTAAAAAGTAGATGAAAGCCAAGATACACAGTGAGTTAAGACACAGGAACCTGAGGGGCGCCCGGGTGGCTCACGGTTAAGCGTCCAACTTCGGCTCAGGTCATGATCTCCGGTCGGGGAGTTCGAGCCCCGCGTTGGGCTCTGTGCTGACAGCTCAGAGCCTGGAGCCTGCTTCGGATTCTGTGTCTCCCTCTCTCTGCCCCTCCCCTGCTCACACTGTCCCTCTCTCTCTCTCTGTCTCTCAAAATAATAAACACTTAAAAAACTTTTTTTAAAAAGATACAGGAACTTGGGCACCTGGAAGTTATGGTGCAGAGCAACATGCCTGGCAAGACTTGCTAAGAGCCTGACATACTGCACCGTCCTTGTGTCAAGCTTTTATATTCACCAATGCTTTTAGCTTAACTGTGACAAAGTCCTGAAAAGTCCTATTATTTGCTTCAGTTCGGACTAAGTTTTTAAAAAGCTGTCTTCTAAATTATTCTGGGGGAAAAAAAAAAGCATCCACTAAAAGACAGTACACACACACCCACACATACATACATTCAGTTCCTGCTGGAGGCAAGAGAAGACAGTTATTCGATTCAGTGGATTCCTACTTCCAACACACACCCAGTAGCCAAAGCACTGGCATATCGGTAGTAAATTCTATCATAAACATTGGTATTGCTCTCATTTCATATCTGAGCCACTGAGGCCTTAAAGCTATGCCAAATTTTACCAATAGAAAGGGCTATTAATACGGTGAATGCGGGGCCCCTGAGTGGCTCCGTTGGTTGAGCATCTGACTTTGGCTCAGGTCATGATCTCGCGTTCCATGGGTTCGAGCCCCGCATCGGGCTCTGTGCTGACATCTCAGAGCCTGGAGCCTGCTTTGGATTCTTTGTCTCCCTCTCTGTCTGCCCCTCCCCCCACTTGTGTTCCATGTCTCTCTCTCTCTCTCTCTCTCCTCAAAAATAAAAATAAATATAAAAAAATACTGTGAATGCAATGTCTTGGGAGCAATATGCCAAACATGCTGGTACGATATCCTTGAGAAACAGTGGGTATACCTTGAGGTCTTTTCCCTACTCAAGAAGTTCAAATTGTGGCAGAACACAATGAGCCCCTGAGAAGGGCACAAGAGGCAAGATGAGGTGCCGACAGAGGGAGGGAAGGGAGTGGAGACGCTCACGCTACAAAAGGACAGCTCAGATCATCTTAACTTACAAAATGGAAAACCCTCAGCACCTTGTTCACCTGAGCAGAAGGAAGGGTATATCTTCCCTTCTTTTTAATCTAGAGAGGATGGGGACTCAGCTTTGAAACCTGTGCTTCAAAGTAGGAGAACACACGTGCCTCTAAACACCACAGAAAACTTCCTGCCTGTGAAAATCTGATCAGAGCTAGGAGTCAGTTGGCACTCAGATGCTGGTTCAGCCCTTTACCTAAAAACTGAGAAATGTTAGTGTCCCCCTCCTCGATATTCGATATTCGAGGAACAGGAGTCCAGAACCATGGAGCTTCAGTAGCCTCCAGTGTTCCTCAGGCTCCAACTCAGACACCTTAACTTAGAAGAGGACAATGTTTACGAATGCTGTCGCTGCCACCTAGAGGTGAAAGGAAGGCACGGCTCAGCCAGCTACAAGCTGGTTAACCGAGCTCACCCTCCAATTCTAGTCACAGGATGCATCGAAGAATTTAGGTACATGATGTAATTAAAAAAGTATTCTAAAATAACAGTTTCCAGAGTACAATAGCATGTGTCAAAGTAACTAAACTTAAATAGGTAGCCTTCTTTTACACCATGAGATTTCCCATCTTCCAAGTGCATTTTCTAAAATACACAAACACACACAGGCCATGCTTTTTAGCTTGTCATGGCTGACTGTGGGTACAAAGCACCCCCCCCCCCCCCCCCCCGCCGAACTGCTGTGCCCTATAAGGCCCCTCACATAAAAGGAACTTCACGGTAAGCGAGCTAGTAAATATATATTATACGGTACAAATGCTAGTTTTGTGGGGGAAAGGAACACAAGCACAGCAAAGTTATGTATTTATTTTAAACAATGTAAAGGGCCTATGAAAATATTATTACTTGTAAAATTCTGTGGCTGTGGGGGAAATTTTTCAGATTATTACAACTTGAACTCAATTTTATAATAAGTAAGTCACATTACCTTAAAACCTAAAAAGTACCTCAAGAGAAACAAAATAATGTATAAACAATCACTGTGAAGCATATTACTTGCTGGAGGGGGGTGGGGTGGGGTGCAGCTAATGCCCCCAAAATACAAGAGGCATGAAACAGCTCAGGCCATGAGCTCTGGAGTCAGATCCGTGAGTTCAAATCCCACTCCACCACCATCTGGCTGGAAGCGCTCCAAAAAGTGACCAAGTTCCCTTGTCCCAACTGCAAAACTGCATCAACTGTAAGGCTGTTGTGAGCATTGAAATGAATGTTTGGTATGTAACAGGTAATAAATGTGGGATTTTTTTTTTCTAGTTGAGTTGTAAAGAACAATGACAAATTATCTTAATGCCCCAGGGTCACCATAACAATTGCCACTGCATGAAAATGTACAATGTGATCCTACAGCCCGGTTGGCAAAGGTGTGTGTTTACATACAGATGGTTATTCCCACCTGCGGATATACAAGTGCAGCTTAAAGTAACATGACTGATTTTCTGTAATCTGAAATCCATCTGGGTACGCTCTATTTTTCTGAGTTGAACACAAAAGGAAGAAACAGCCTGATCTTAACACACTCTTTAATGGATTCACTCTGATAAACACCCCTCCTCCCCCAAAAGTCTCTTACCTAGCCAGCCCTTCTTCATAGAGATAGATGACAAGGGGATCGTAGGAAGTCACAAGCACATAGAGGCGCACATCAAACTTGAAATCTAGAAAAAAAATTGGGGTTCACAGGAAAAATGCAGGTCATTTGTTTTCTGTTGTAAGACGAACAAGACAATGTAACAAAGAAATATGAAAGAAAGACTAATCTCCCAACAAAACACACACTGCCTGCAGCACACCTTGCCTTCTGAGAATAATTATATATTTCATATATATGTGTGTGTGTATATATATATGTGTATATATGTATACATATATATGTGTGTATATATATATACACACACATAAAATGTGAAAGAGAGCTTACACATACGTACCACACGGTCTTCACATATATGTGTTATAAAGCATTTGCTTTTCTATTCATTCCTATTTCACTGTCAAAATAATCCCACAAGGTACAGAAGGCACCAGCCTCATCTCTGGGGCCACAGCTGCCAAGAACTTCACACTAGCTTCATAAAGGCTTACTAGAGAAGACTGTGAAAATATGTTTTAAAATTAGCAAGATCTAGCCCAGTCCAGCCAACAGCCTAATCTCAACTCACCATCTATGAGCAGGGGGTTGTTAATGTAACGGGAGACCAGGATGTTCTCTTCCAGGGAAATCTGGTTCGGCTATGGAGTAAAGACAAAGAATAAAAGGACAGAAATGCAAAGGAATCCTAATTTACAATAAGGGAGCAGAGTTCTTGACCTTTTAGAAATGATAAAATGGCAAACTAAAACTCTAAGACAAGTTTCCCTACAAGCTACCTCTATATTCAACTGGCCACATAACACTTAGAAACACTACGGATATCCAATTACAGTAGGGGTGAAAAATAAATTTACACAGCACTTGTCACATAATAAATAGAGCCATAACAGCTTTAAAGATTTATATACATGACATTAAATAGTTACATGCCAAGACAATAAAAGCTACTTAAAAAATAAATAAAAATGTGTTTTCTCCCAAGTGTAAAGGGTGATGGAAATTTTAAAATACTACCGTTATTCTTTTTTTTTTTTTTAATGTTTATTTATTTTTGAGAGAGAGAGAGACAGAGCATGAACAGGGGAGGGGCAGAGAGAGAGGGAGACACGGAATCTGAAGCAGGCTCCAGGCTCCGAGCCGTCAGCACAGAGCCCGATGCAGGGCTTGAACTCACAGACTGTGAGATCATGACCTGAGCCGAAGTCGGACGCTTAACCGACGGAGCCACCCAGGCGCCCCTAAATACTACCATTATTCTTAAGTGAAGACTTTCATTAAGTTGCTTAGAAAACTTACAGATCTTTCCACAATGGATCCTGGCATTTGGGAAATGGGATGGATGTTTCATGGGCTCATCAGTTGTACGTCCTATGCCACTACATATCAAGAATGAACTAGCCCTTTTAAAGAGTTTTTCCATGAAAAAAGAGTTGTTTCTACAACAAATAATCATGAGTATTTGGATACTGTATAAGGTACTTAGGATACAGTGATGAACAAAACACACACAATCTCTGCCCTCAGAGCCTAATCCCTACTTCTGAAGAGTTTAATATTTAGGTAAAGGGACAGCAAAATATAGAGTTGTTTTGTTTTTTTTTTTAATGTTTGTTTATTTGCGAGAGAATGCAAACAAGGGAAGGGCAGAGAGAGGGAAACAGGATCAGAAGCAGGCTCTGCGCTGACAGCAGTGAGCCCGATGTGGGGCTCAAACTCACGATCTACAAGATCATGACCTGGGCCAAGGTCGGACGCTCAGCCAAAGGCGCCCCCAAAATATGTAGTTTGAAAGAACACAAACCAGCATATCTGCAAGCACAAGACATGAGACTGCAAAATACAAGTGCAGATGAGTTAGTGGGATGATCAGTCAGGGAAGGCCTTTCCTGGAAGAGTAGGTGCAGAAGTGAGTGTTGAAAGCTATTGAGCACATGGTAGAAAGGAAAGGAAGCTGCCGTGGAAAGATGGCAGCACAAAGCTCAGGAGAAAGGAGAAGAGACAGATTCACTGACCTGGGGCTAAAAGACAGACCTGGGGAATAATGAAAAGGTATGGTTAGAATATTAGGAGACCCCGCTGGCAAAGGGATTCGAACCCCCAACAAGGCTTAAGTTGGTCTGAACATGGTGGGGAGCAGGAAATTATTATGGATTCTTGATTAAGTAAATAGTAAGGTTAAAATATAGGGAATAGCACAACTCTGTGTGGGATTATATTAAGGCAGAAAAACGAGCTGGAAGCCACCACAATCTATCCAGGACAAAAGGAGTCCAAAAGGGAAGTGGCTATAGTAATAACTGCAATGATAACAGCTACGGTAGTGGCAACAGAAGTAACGATTAAAATTTGCAGAAAAAAATAATATTTAACAAATGCACTGAATGAACATTTGCTGTGTGTCTAGCACTGTTCTAGTTTTTCACAAGTATTATTTCACTTAATCCTCCCCCAACCCTACGAGGCAGGTATATCACCATCTAAATATTACAGATGTCACACAGTGACAGAGCAGCATTTGAACTCAGGCAGTCTGCCTCGGAGGCTTAACTCTTAGGTACTATTCACATCTTTTCCCAAAGTCCTGACCTATAATACTGTCCCCCAATTTCAAAAGACTGTCTTTATAGCAGTGCATTTGCTACCCCCAAATACTACATAAAATAAGGATAATTTTGTGGCCCGTAACATCAAACACGATGAGCAACCCCAGGGGCAAGAGAAAGAGACTCCCCTCTCATTTCCCACTGTTGCTGTCCCACACTCAGAACACAACTTTCACAACCCATCTCCCTGCATCACATGGACATGGCAACAATCACTGCTGATTCATACTCATGGACTTGAGCACCCACACCATTTCCAGACTCCCTTACTTTTCGTGATCACTTTCTCACAAGTGCTATCTCCATTTGGAGTCGAGTTAGTGCGTAAGAACTGATGAATCATAGCACAAAGGAGCAAGCCTCAAGTCTGTGTTCCAAACCTAAAATAAAGTTGCAGACCTCTTCCCACTGAGTAACACCTACAGGTTGCAACAGATATCGACCACCCAACTTTCCTCTGAACCAGAGACTACACTGGTAATCGTCTTCATTCCATAACACATCTACTGTCCTTGCCCATTTCCTCTCTTCCCTCCCTCGTCATACACATTTGTCCCCTGGGTTATACATAACATAATCTCGCACATTATTTAGGTAACTTTAATATTTGTTCAATGGTCTGAACCTCTCATCTCTACCTGCACCAGGAATTCAACTGTAACCTCAACGAAGAAGAGAAGGGTCTGGGTATAGTTTTTTTGTGTAGTGTTACATACATTACATGAGTTGCTAAGAAGCAACTAACGAAAGCCTTTTGATATTTTCAAGCCTGTTTCCTTTTCATCCATCCCCAACTGACTCATTTCAAATGAGTTCAAGTCCAAGCTCCAAATGCCCTCCAAAGTATGCTAAAGCAAGATCTAGACTGTTGGGAAAGTTGGAAATACATCCATTTTTCTAAATGGACTTTAAGACTAAATCTCATGGTATCTGTTAAGTTGTTGTAAGGTAGAGTGGTACAGTGGTTAAGAGTGTTATGCTCTGGAATCAGCTAGACCTGAATTATAATTTTGACTCTACCACTTACCAAGGAAATAACAGTAAACTACCTCATGGGGTTCTTCTAAAGACTACCTGAGTCTGTATTTGGAAGGTACAGGGGTAGGCACACATTAAATGCGCAAGAAATATCAGTTATTACTCTTAGTGCAAACTCCGTAGCACCTCTAGGGTTCTACGAAGTTCCACAACCCAACAGCCTGCATCATCATCATAGCACTCCACACGCCCCTCCGCTCAGAGCCGTGCACCGAGTTATAACGAAGATACGTTAGCTTAGTATCAGTGTTAGCATTAAGAGATAATCCCTACTCCTCAAAAGGTTTTAAGGAGCGGCAGCACCTGGCACACAGCAAGGACTCCCTAAATATTTCTTGAACAATGAAGAAAAAAATAAGAGAGCGCTTAAGATAACAACATATAAACAAATAGAAACAAGAGAGCTATACGGAATTATGTTCACAGAGTAAATAGAGTAAACCAAATACCCCCCCTGCTACTTCAAAATCTCAAAGAAAACATTAATATGAGATAATGACAAAGAAGAATGATCTGACTTCCATAATCAAAGTCACACCTTAATCAGAAAATGCCGGCGCTTTCCCTCCTCGACTTGAATATACTACATGGGGAAAATAGGGCACTTAGTCACGGAGGGAGATGGAGCAAACAGAGCTCTGCTCCTCTGGGCTGTATTTCTAGAGTTAATAGAGCACATCATAAGAGAGGAAGGTAGCTGACTGGCCAAGATAACTTCTGTCTGCAGGAGCTCATACTTCTCTCTTCAGTATTTCATAAAAGTAACGCTTTTTCTATCCTTTATCCCGTTCTTGTAATGGTAAAAGTTGCCGTTTGCAGATATTTTCCAAAAGGTTATGGCTATTATCGGGAATTTTTAGTGAGAGCCCCTCTCCAGTGGGGAAGACAGGGAAAGATATTTTTATTTGGCCTTCACACCTAACTCCACCCGCCCCCCAAGTCCCGCACCCGCTCACTTCAGTTCAGCTCACAGACCCTCTCTGCCTGAGCACTCCGGCCCCCTCCCCCTCAAATCTGAAAGGAAAGCAGGCAGCAGCCTTGGAAAGAGTTACTTCATCCAGTTGGCTAATGGGTCACATATTCCATGGGAAAAGATCCAGGTATGGAAAAGAGGGGATGGTGAGGCCTTGTGCATAAGCAGAGAGAGAAGAGTATTAACTACATGGTTTGTAGGCCTGCGTAAAAGGTGATAAAATTCCAGTTTGGGGAGTGAAATGGGAATATTTTCCCATTATGTCCACATGTTGCCCGCCCCCCCCCCCAACCCCGCGCCTGCTGGCATCTTCCCAGGCTTCTGTCTGGCACCTCCACCAAATGCCTCAAAGAATCAGACTCATTCCAAAGCCTCACTGAGGAGGAGGAGGGAGGCAAAGGGTCCTGCCAAGTACTTTGATCTACGCAGGGGGTCTCTAGGGATTCAGCCCAGGGAGAGGTGGGAGGGAGAAAGAGAGCCTGCCAAATGCATTCTCTAAAGACTTGTCACCCTCCTTAGGAGACTCCATCCAGGGAAGAGTCAGGGCACTGGGTTCTCAGCCCCACTGAGGAAAGTTTAACTTTTCTATCCTTTATGATGTTGGTTTCAAAATAACAAATCACCAGGGCAAAAGAGCATTCCAAAAGAAAAAAAGCCCCAGATGAGCTGGAAATAGATCCTATTCTTTTTGACTCATGTCTAAGAAAATAAAAAGCAAACTTGTACCACAGTTGACTTTCAATAGCAATTCCATTTGGCAGCTAAAACCCAGACCCAAACCAGTGCCGTCTATGAGATTCAAACAACACTGGAGCCCCTGGCGCGGAGCTGAAGGAAAAGCTGTCCGACAGGAGCCTTCGCGCCAAGGTCAGAACAGAAACGAGAAAAGAGAGATCCAAAGCATGTGACCAGGGCCTTCTGTCACAAGACACTCCAGGGAAAAGGGCCTCCAGAGTGACCCGGGGCCAGGTAACAGCACTTGTAGCCTGGGGCTCAGGCTGGAGTAGCTGCTGTACCAGAACCAGATCCTGTATTTCTGTAGCACGTAAGATCTGCTATTATTGCTATTATTGCTCAGTTTTCAGTCCAGACTGAATTTAAGGACTTTTCAATGTGAAAGACCTCTCAGAAAGTTAGTTTCTGTGCGTGTAGGAAATAGCTCAGACCATGTAAAAAGAGAATTGGGGAATTTAAAACAGAGTACTTGACCTCCCCCCTGCCCCCCCCCACACACACTCCCTTTCTTCCCTTCCAGAGTCCCACTGGAAGGACAGTGAAGAGGTTTTTAAAAGAATGAAATAATAACAAAGCTAGAAAACATTTAAAGGAGCCAATAAGAGACCAAAAGTTTAAGGAAACCCTGAAAGATAGAAAGCAGATGGGATCAGGTTGAGAAAACAAAGCAGAAGAAGGAAAATAACAGAGATGAGGGTGATCTCAAGGAGCCTCTGAGAAATTCCAAGCTGGCAGTGAACAAACATGGCCCAGGAGTGGGCCGAGGAACAAGAACCAGGTAATTAATTCTTAATTAAGTGAGTGGCCCTCCTCCAACACCCAAAGCTTGGCCCTCAGAATAGAACCTAACGATGATACTCTGGGGAGGACGTCTTGTGTCGGTAGAGAGATCAGACAGAGGAGTGGAATTTGAGGCCACTCTATCCCTACAACAGACACACAGGAAAAGACAGGAAAGGTAGTGCTAACCAGGGGTGAAATCACCAAAATCTTCCTCTGTATTCAGAATAAGGCCTGCTCTATTTTGGCAGGGGTGGACAGAAAGAAACACACTCCTCACTCCCGTCCACTCCCAGCCTGTGAGTCAACACAGTTTGCCCTTGCACAAAACTGAGTTAGCCTCCTGTCCAGGGAGAAAATACTAGGGAATTACTCCTACAGGACAGTACGGGAAACCTAGGTCAGCTGTCAATTTCAATCAGTCTAGTCTTTTGTTCACAAATACAACTCAACATCTAAGGTCACTGAAACTGAGAAAACCCAACAGCATGGGGGGGAAAAGGCAATCCCAAGAAAATACACAAAACAGAAGAGAACTTTTAAAAAACTTTCAACTGATACCCTTACTAAGGCCAACCGACAAACTGTATCCATTAATCCATTAAGCAACTACAGGCTATTATTAAAGAAAACAAAAAGGCAAATCAGAAAATGAAAGTTTCTACAAACTATGATAGCCAATACATAAATACAGTAGATAAAATGAACATTAAAATGCATAAAGCTCAAACTGGTGATCCAGAAAGATCAAGATGGGGGAGAATCAAGAATTTAAAATCAGAGACAAGTTGACAAAAAAGAAAGACCAAGAATGCCTCAAAAAAGAGGTCTAGTAGCAGAGACAAAGATAAAAAAATGGATAATTTCTCCTGAAACAAAGAAAAACACTAGTTTCCAGACTAAAAGGGTTGACCAAATGTCCAGAAGTAAGAATGAGAAAAGACCCAGAATGAAATGCTGGTGAAATTTCAGAATTCAATGCTGTGAAGTTTCTACTCAGTTTAATTAAATTTTTTACTCAACTTAAAGATAAAGCAGAGAAATGGAATCACAGTTATTGAAGATAACATAATTGTATAAACCCTGAAATATAAAAGGTAATCAGTAATGGAATGTGGAAGGGAGGGTAGATGGCGATGTGAGGGTGAAGCATATCAAAATGGGAATTAAACACATTGTAAAGTTAAGAAAAGAAACATAAATCAACTATATTAGGTTAAAAACTACCGTTAAAAGTCTAGGAAGTGAGGGGCGCCTGGGTGGCTCAGTCGATTGAGCATCAGACTTCGGCTCACATCATGATCTCACAGCGAGTTCAAGCCCCGCGTCGGGCTCTATGCTGACAGCTCAGAGCCTGGAGCCTGCTTTAGATTGTGTGTCTCCCTCTCTCTCTGCCTCTTCCCGCTCTCATGCTACGTCTCTCTCTCTCTCTCAAAAATAAATAAACGTTAAAAAAAAAAAAGTCTAGGAAGTGAGGCTGGGGTTGAAATTTTATTTACTCCGTATATGTACTCGACTTAACAAACAACTTTGAATGAGGATTTGGCAAAGAATCAAGATACTGATGACTTTTGAAAAACAGAAGAGGATAAGGCAGAAGGAGGAGGAGAGAGGGAGATACAGAAACAGCGTCAAGAATTCCATACCACACCAAGGTTCATTTCCTCGATGACCTTGAGGGCAGGAACCCACAGTTCTGCTCACAAGAGAAACTAAATGTGTGTCCTACCAATGAATGCTTAGTGCTGAGGAATTAATATGACAATATGCTAAAAGTAGAAAAGGAACCTCTTTTCTGCTGACCCCAAAGGCTGCTCTTCCTCAACATGTGATCAAGTGACTTTTTAGCCATAAGGTAACTGTTGGCACAGGAAGAGGTTACTGACAGTAAGGTGAATAGTAGCCAACTCACACCCAACCTCACCTCACACTTCTGAATGCAGATTTCAGAAAGGAACACCTACTCTCAATGAAAAAAAAAAATCGTATCAGGAGGAGGGTGAAGCAGGGAAAAGCCAATAAGAAGAGAGGGTGCCAGGGCACCTGCTTGGATCAGTCGGTGGAGCGTGTGACTCTCGATCTTGTAGTTGTGAGTTCAAGCCCCATGTTTGGGTATGGACCTTACTTTAAAAAAAAAAAAAAAAAAAGGGGCGCCTGGGTGGCTCAGTTGGTGGAGCATCCAACTTCGGCTCAGGTCATGATCTCACCGTCCGTGAGTTCGAGCCCCGTGTCGGGCTCTGTGCTGACGGCTCAGAGCCTGGAGCCTGCTTCGGGTTCTGTGTCCCCCTCTCTCTCTGACCCTCCCCCGTTCATGCTCTCTCTCTGTCTCAAAAAAAAACCAAACATTAAATAAATAAATAAATAAATAAATAAATAAATAAATAAATAAAAATAAAAATAAAAAAAGCAGCAGCAGCAGCAGAGGGTGCCACCTGCTGCATACTTACATTGTTGATCAGGTAGACACCCCGCCCCCTAGAAGAGGCCACTGGTTTTACTATCCAAGGTCCCCGGTCCTTTGAGTATGAATCTGCTCAAAATATTGGGAGATTAAAAGGGAGAGAGAGAAACAAAGAGAAAGGAAGGACAAGAGTTTGTCATCTTAAATTTCAACAATGGTTAACTAGATACCCGAAGCATTCTCCAGGTTTGTAAGTGAAGGGCAGCACAGCTAAAATAACCTGTATTTCTAAACCAGCTTCAAAAATGCACACAAAAACAGAGCAGGGGTGGGGAGGGAAAAGGAGGAGGAGGAGGCAGCAAAATCACATATTTCTTCCACCATTTCCCCTCTTTCTTGAATGAGAGAGTGAAAGCAAAATAAGGCAACTAACTATCTGATGTTGGTTTATCACTGTCACAAAACAGCCTTCACGAATCTTGAGATTCTCGCCTCCATTAACCCAAGGGCGTCCAGAAGCTCACACTGCAGAGTGCCAATATGAGTCAAACACTACGTCACCTGAAATGACTAATTTCCTTAAGTGATCTCTCTTAGCTTGTAAGAAAAAAAAATCATCTTAAATCAAACCATGTGCAAGCGGCGCAGGAGGACAATAATTTACAAGTGATTAAAAGGTGCCCTTTACCTTTTTATATACACAATATAGTGATTCAACATTTATATACGTAACGAAATAACACAATGGGGGTAGTTACCCTCTGTCACCACACACAGTCATTGCAATATTATTGACCATATTCCTACAGTGTACTTTTCATCCCTGTGACTTATTCACTTTAAAACTGGAAGCCTGTGCACCTGTGAATCCCCTACACCCGTTTCGCCCACCCTTCCCACCCACCTCCCCTCTGGCAGCCACCAGTTTGTTCTCCACATTGATGAGTCTTTTTCTGTTTTTTTTTTGTTTAAGATCCCACATATAAGTGAAATCATATGGTGTTTGTCTTTCTCTGTCTAATTTATTTCACGTAATACAATACCCTCTCGGTCTATCCATGTTGTCATGAATGGCAAGATTTCATTCTTTCTTTGCCTGAGTAATATTCCATTGTGCACACGTATCAATCATATCTTTATCTGTCATCTGTGGATGGACGCTTAGGTTGCTTCCATATTTTGGCTATTGTAAATAATGAAGCAATAAACACAGAAGTGCATATATCTTTTTGAATTAGTGCTTTCATTTTCTCCTGTAAATACTGAGAAGTAGAATTGCCGGGTCATATGATATTTCTATTTGAATTTTTTCAGGAACCTCCACGCCAATTTCCAAAGCAGCTGCCCCAACTTACATGCCCACCAACCATGCACACGGGCTCCCTTTTCTCCACGTCCTTGCCAATACTTGCTATTTCTTGTCTTTTTAACACTAGCCATTCTGACAGGTGTGAGGCGACATCTCCTCGTGGTTTTGATTTGCATTTCCCTGATGATGAGTGATGTTGAGCATCTTTCCACGTGTCTGTTCTTGATTTAACCCTCTCCTGGCTCCTCTGGGACCCCATTCCTTAGCTCCTATCTTCAAGCTCTCTCTCCTCTCTGGGTGCTTCTTCTCTTTTTCTCTCCCTTATGATCACATCTACCTCCATACCTGCGATTTCCAGAATCTATTGCCAGAACTCAACTCTGCCTTTACAACTGCCTGCAAATCACCGCATGGAAGCCTCTAGGCATCTCAAATCCACACTTGCTCCCAAATTTCACACTCCTCATCCCTTTTAATAGCTCTTCTTTTACAGTTCTGGTTACACTCCCTGGTTAAAAACATGCTTCTTAGCAGGGCGCCTGGGTGGCTCAGTCAGTTAAGCGGCTGACTTCGGCTCAGGTCATGATCTCATTGTCTGTGAGTTGGCTCTGTGCTGACGGCTCGGAGCCTGGAGGCTGCTTCAGGTTCTGTGTCTCCCTCTCTCTTTGCCCCTCCCCTGCTCACACTCTGTCTCTCTCACTCTCAAAAATGAGTAAATGTTTAAAAAAAGCAAAAAACATTAAAAAAGTGTGCTTCTAAGCTTCTTAACTTCCCAGATTCACACCTCTAGAGCCATCTTTGACCCTGGCCTCACTACTTAAAGCCAGCTGGTACACTCTGTTTATTCTATCGCTCTTTCCACTCCCTCTTTTCCATTCCAGCTACCTGGTTCGGTTCAACTGCACTTCTTCTCTGGATTGCTGCAATTAACCTTCCAAGTGACCACTGCGTTCCTCCCCTTGCTCCCTCCAATTCATTTCACACAATTATTTTTCTAAAGGCTAACCTGCGTTCCTTTCCTTCTCAAAAATCTCCTATTGCTCACACTCGAGTGGGCAATGGAAGGCAGGAACATAAGCCATGGAGAAAATGGAATTTCTGGGCTATCATATGGCGGGTGGACACCAAAGGAAGAGAAGAACTTAAAATAGCCTTTATGGAGAAGAGGAATGTCTTTCTGAAAGAAGAAGTGGTACAAATAGGTGTGTTTCTCCCCTAATATGTAACCTTAGCAACGCAACTAACCCAATGATGTTGGATCTCCCCCAAATGAATTTTAGCTTAGAGGTCATGGACTCTGGACAACTGGCAAAGAATGAATGGCATCCTGGCAAGACTGAAATCAAGACGACTCCTCTTGACTATCATGTCTTCCCTCTCCCCACTTTTCCACAAACATGGTGGGTCCCTGCTGTGGTCTTTGGTGATGACATCATTAAGTGATTTGTTTGGGGGACTGAAGAACACCATTTGCCTACAGTAACTGTCCTGGGGCTAAACATGGTGGCCCTGAGTTACGGCTGTATTAATTCTGTGTGTTCTATTGACCTTTTGAATTCATTTTTGTTAAAAAGCAGAGCACATACGAGTTTGAATAATATGCTAAAGAAGCAATCCTACTGAAAGACAGGTCACGCTTGAACTGATGGAGGAATCCTAACTCTATCCAGTCATCTGAATGAGCATCCCCACCCCTGAACCTGCCTCCAAAGGGAAAACAACAGGATAAGAAATAGCAGAGAGAGGACAAAGGGAATTTTCATTGCAGATTCCTGTAGACTTTAATAGGGAATTATTGTACACTTTAACAGGAGTTTTCACACCTGGGCCATGTTGCTAACATGTTAGTTGAAGTATTTTTTATGCTATCGTGTTGGCTTATCGCATGATCTTTTATTATGTAACAATACATCTCAACGTCACTTGAAAAAGGGAATAACATTGAACACTTATTCAACACCTATCAGGTGCCATGCCAAGTGCTTTCCATGTATTAACCTACTTAAACATCCCAATAACACTATAAGGTCAGTACTAGTAATAAGCCCACTTTACAGAGGAGGAAGCTAAGGCACAGAGCAGTTTAAGTAACGTGGCTAAAGTCACATAATAAAAATTCTAAGCTGTAAGTTTTCGGCTTTGAGTCCAACAGAGCTCTTCTGACCCATTCCAGAGCCTTCTGTGGGCAAACACTGAACCGTCAAGCGTCCCCGCTGGAATAGGTGCTATCAGAGAAACGGCCTCACCAGGGTGGAAGCAGGAGATCCTGATGACGGAAGTCCCAGAGGATGAACCCCGCACTGGGCAACCAGACTGTTAAGTCTTACAGGTTAAGAAAATCAAGGGTCAGGAAGTCTAGAGAGAACTTTCTCTTCTCTCCATGCCTCCTCTACCCATAAGACAGGAATAGTCTCTTTCTTGGACTTACCGAGAAGAAAGATATCTATGTGTCTGTCCTCCCCTCGTGTCCTCCTTGATCCTCTCTCACCGGTGTTACCGGGAAGTGGACACTGTGGGCACACTGCCCAGTGTCTTTATGCAACAAGGCCCGGTGGTGAAGAGTGCGGCCTCTAAAACCAAACCACGAAGTGTGAACCTGACGGCACCGTTTGCAACCTGCATGACTTTCGGAAAGCTCCCGACTTCTCCGTGCCTGCCTTCATCTCTTCATCTGTAAACCTGGCATAACAGCGGTGCCTACCTCACAGTAGAAATGCCACTTGGAAGAGGGCTTTACAGAAAGGAAACCCTCGTTCCGTATTGGCTCATATTACAACTACTGTGCGGACTCTCACAAAAGACCTGCCTCACACCTTCTCTGTACTCGCACCTCTTCTGTGCACCAAGCCCACTGACTCGGGCTCTGTCCCCAGGGAGGAAAGCCTGAAGCAGCCCATTTCACCTGCTGGGACCTGGGAAGACCGTTCACTTCGAGGCAAAAGAAGTAAGGAGCCCACTGGGAATGGGCTGCAGGCCACAGGTCCCCATCTAGCTTTACCAACCACACAGCTGACATTTGGTTCCCCATTTGGCTAACACATGTATTCTTCAATTCTCCTGAACTCCAACAAGACTGTGACTAACTGGTACCTCTAAACCCTCACACTAAAAAATGCGTGATCACTGAACCTCAAAGGACATTAAGTCACACAAGTCCAGACGTTAAGGTGACAGGAATATTCCCCTAAATGGCAAGAGGAAAACAGGCACTCAAAAGGAAGCATATATAGTTCAAATCCAGAAGCATATACTTTCTCACATAGGCACGAAGTCTTGCCAATAAAGAGACTTTTTGTACCTGACAGGGGCATGTGTGCAGGGCACCAATGTGTCCTTCCAGAAATGACAGTGAGGAGCTTACTAAAAATACACATACAGGTACATAATCAGAATAAAAAGAGTCTTAAAATTATTTCCCTAACTGTTTTAGTAAAGAAGCACAACTTTTTAAGGATGTGAAAAGCCCTCATTAGTTACTGACTCGAGGTAGCTAGCCCTTGGGGTAAGTCTGCCCCAAGTTCAGGGGCCAAGGATCGGGGCCTTCCCAGCCAGGCACTTACTACAGAATTCTGCATACTCAGCTGGCAGAAGAAAGGTCTGAGGGAGGATGTGAAAAGCCTTGAATCCATGCGTATGCTGCATTCGAATGATGTTTTTGTACAGTCGGTCCTTCCGGGTTAGTTCATACGACCTAAAAATTGTAAAAGTTTTTCCATTTCAGTCATCTGTGAAAGGTTTTCCCGTGTTATCACATACTAAAGAGTTTATAGTTCACAGTTCGGAAGCAGTCATTGAGGACAGTATTACATCTCAAATCTATCACTTTGTCACCTCCAAAGATTTATTAATCATTTTCATAAAATGGATTTCTCTGGTCAGATTTATTCATCAAGGTATAACTTGCATACAGTAAAATCTACCCTTTTTAAGAAGTGTATAATTTTTAAAAATTTTTTTTTAATGTTTGTTTATTTTTGAGAGAGAGACAGAGTGTGAGTGGGGGAGGAGCAGGGAGAGAGGGAGACACAGAATCTGAAGCAGGCCCTGGGCTCTGAGCTGTCAGCACAGAGCCCAATGCGGGGCTCGAACTCATGAACCACGAGATCATGACCTGAGCTAAAGTCGAACGCTTACTGACTGAACCACCCAGGTGCCCCAAGAAGTGTATAATTCTAAGAGTTTGAACAAACAAATGCAATTATGTAACCACCACCACAAACAATTCCAACATCCCAAAAAGTCACCCCAAGTCCCTCTGTAGTGACCCCAAGAGCCTTCCAATCACCTCCAGGCCCTGGCAAGCATTCATCTGTTTTCTGTCCCTATAATTTTGCCCTTTTTCGGAAAGCCAAGGACATGGAATGATATAGCATGCGTCCTTCTGAGACTGGCTTCTTTCGTTGCAACTGGCAACAACTGAGACGTATCCTTGTGGCTGCAGGCATCAGAATTTCATTCCTTTTTATGACTCGGTAGTAGTCTACCGCTTGGATGTACCGCAGTTTCTTTATCCATTCACTAGCTGAAGGACATGAGAGCCATTTCCAGTTTTTGAAGATACGGATAAAGTCCCTACAAGCATTTACGTACGGACTTTTGTAAGAATGTAAGCTTTTGCGTGGACGTAAGTTTTCATCTCTCTAGGAATGAGATGGCCGGGTTTAATAAGAGTGTTTGGTAAGTTCTATTAGCTGTCTACTGCTGCATAATAAAATTACCTCCAAAACCTTACAGATGAAAACCGTAACAAAAATTTCTGTGGGTCAGGAGTGTGAGGGGAGCAGGACTGGGCAGTTCTGTCCGGGGCTCCCTCATGAGATGTCAATCACGATGTTGACCAGAGCTACAGCCATCAGGCTTGACTAGGGCTGAAGGACCCACTTTACAAACAGCTCCCCATGTGAATTTTTCTGTAAGGCTAACAGAGTGTCTTTGTGACATGACAGCTGGTTCCTCCTACATCAGGTGACGTGAGAAGGAAAGGGACAAGAACAAAGCTGCAATGACTTTAATGACCTAGTCTCAGAAGTGACACCATGTCACTTCTGCCACATACTGCTCATTAGAAGTCACAAAGTCCAGGGGCGCCTGCGTGGCTTAGTCAGTTAAGTAAGCATCTGACTCTTGGTTCCAGCTCTGGTCATGATCTCACGGTCCGTAAGCTCAAGCCCTGCGTCGGGGTCCGCACTAACAGTGCAGACCTGCTTGGGATTCTCTCTCTCTCTGCCCCTCCCCCCCACCTTGAAACTAAATCAACTTAAAAATAAAAACAAGAAGTTACAAAGTCCAGCTCACACCCAAGAACAGAAAAATTAGCTCAACCATTTGAAGGCAAGGTCAAGGAATTTGCGGACACGTTTTAAAACCAACACGTGTGTATGTATTTAACTTTATAAGAAACTGCCAGACTGTTCTCCAAAGTGGCTGTACTGCTTTGCCTTTCCCACTGGCAAAGTTTCAGTGTTGCAGTTGTGCTGTATTCTGACAAGCACTTGGTGTTGTCTGGTGTTTTTTCTTTGTTTTTAGCCATTCCAATAGGCAGTTAGTAGTACCTCGTGTGTGTGTGGTTTTTTTCAGTTTGTTTATTTCTGAGAGACAGAAAGTATAAGCGGGGAGGGGCAGAGAGAGAGGGAGAGAGAGAGAGAATTCTAGGCAGGCTCCATACTGTCAGCAGAGCCCAATGTGAAGCTTGAACCCACAAACCGTGAGATCATTACCTGAACTGAAATCAAGAGTTGGATGCTTAACCGACTGAGCCACCCAGGTGCCCCACCTTGTGTGGTTTTAACTAACATTCCATTAGTGACTACTGATGAGGAACATCTTTTCATGTCTATCTTCCTTGATGAGTATCTGTTCACATATTTTTAGCCCATTTAAAAAAAAAAAAATCCTGTTTATTATTGAGTTTTCAGAGTTTATTATACATTCTTAGATACGAATTCTGTATCAGATATATGTTTTGCAAATATTTTCTCCCAGTTTGTGGCTTACCTTTTCATTTTCTTAACAGTGTCTCTCAAAGAGCAGACATTTTAAATTTTCAGGAAGCCCACTTTATCAACATTTTTCTCTTATGGATCGTGCATTTACTGTTAGAGCTAAGAAATCTTTACCAAATCCAAGTGCATGAAGATTTTCTCCTGTGTTTTATTCTAGAAGTTTTACAGTTTTAGCTTTTACATTTAAATCTGATTCTTTTTGCCAAATGTGTTTTGGTGGGATTTATGAGTATTAAATTTATTCTAACACACTTTAAATATAAATAAACAAAAAAGACTGTGTTCTAAGTTCGACTTTTGATAAATATATTCAAATTTTCAGGGTCCAGAAGCCAAATGCATCAAATAAATTCTAGCTTCATAAAGCTTCATCAGCCGCCTGTGACTATTCACTGCTAAAAATCATTATGAAACATTTTAGGTGTTTTATGTTAATTGAATCATAATTCTTTAATAGTACAAAAAAAAATCTAGATTACCCAAATAATGAAAAAACACTAGTAACCAACTAACAAGTACCAAGCCCAAAGCATTCTGGGAATTTTTACACAAAGATACCTAGAGGGTGTGACCTTCTGAGAAACATGGCCTGAAAAAAGGTTAGCAGACTTGAAAATAGGACCGGTGAGGAAAACAGAAGATGTGGCTACCTTTCCCACATTTATAGGCCTAATGCCACAGCAGTAACTGTCCAGCCTCTTCTATAACTACATGGAACTTGCATCACCATTAGTAAAACAAGTACCTGCAGGTCGGATATGTTTCTCCTACACAGTGACCAAGATAGACCTTAATGTTAGACTACAATGATCCTATTGTAGTAAAGTACCAGATCACTAGGTTAAGAATCCCACTGACAACTTAGTTTACATCATTAAAAGATGGATGTGCAAGAGATAAAATTTTAAAGAAAAGCAAGGTAATGATCACCACAAACTTCAGGCAATAATTGCCACCTATCAGGAAGTATATTCCAGAGCACTTCAGTTAGCCTCAACTGGACTCACGAGTTCCACCACTGGCTTCCACTCATGGTTTGCTCCACTATTTAAAAACCATCCAAGAATCTTTACTATAACCACTAAAACTTAATGTTTCTCAGTTCAAATTTTTCAATATAATTTCTTAAAATCAAAGGGGACTTTGCCAAGTCCAGGTATCACAAACACTTCTTTCTTACCCATCATCCTCTTCATAAATGTAAAGCAGAGGTCCTTAAATTTTAGATAAGAATCATCCAGAAAGTTTCTTTAAAATTATTGTTTGTAAGTCCCACATCTCAAAATTCTGGGATAAAGTCTAGGATTCTGCATTTTCTACAAGTGTCCCAGGTGATTTGGGTACAGATGGTCCACATTATAATATTGACTTAGCCTAGAACAGTAATTTCCAAATTTTCCAGATATAAATCACCTCGCTGCCTTCTTTTTTTTTTTAAGTTAATTTATTTTGAGAGAGACAGAGTGTGAGCAAGGGAGAGGCAGAGAAAGAGGGAGAATCTGAACCAGGCTCCATGCTGTCAGCACTGAGCCTTTGTGGGGCTCAAACTCACAAAACTGCGAGATCACGACCTGAGCAGAAATCAAGAGTCAGACGCTTAACCAACTGAGCCACCCAGGCGCCCTATCCTCACTGTTTTCTAAATATATGGTTTCTAGGTATATACTTACCTAGAAAGATTAAGCACCTAGAAGGTACTTTTTTTTTTTTTAATGTTTTTTATTTATTTTTGAGACAGAGAGAGAGACAGAGCATGAGCAGGGGAGGGGCAGAGAGAGAGGGAGGCACAGAATCGGAAGCAGGCTCCAGGCTCTGAGCTGTCAGCACAGAGCCTGACATGGGGCTCGAACTCACGAACTGTGAGATCATGACCTGAGCCGAAGTCGGATGCTCAACCAACTGAGCCACCCAGGAGCCCCTAGAAGGTACTTTTTAAATATACATCTTCCCTGGGTATGGTGATTCCACGAATCTACAACGGGACCTGTGAGTGCATATTTTTAAATAGTCTCCCCAGTGACGTTTATCATCAGTTAGAAACATTGATGAGAGGATAAGAAAAAGAATGCATTCTCCTACAGATGCCCAATCCTAGAGGTCTCCAAATCCTTTTGCTTGATACCCCCCATACAAATTTTAGGAAACTACATATCCTTTAGTCGGCATCTAAGATTTTTCATCAAAAAAAATCTGGTTACCAAGGTCGCTCAGCCCATCATCCCAAATGGGCCAACGAATGGTAAATCTTATTTTAAAACAAAATTCTAATGCTACCCTTTTAAGTATACTCAAGGGAATCAAAATAACATCAGGATTCAAAGGCCCCTGTACATTTAAAAAATAGTATCGAAGAAAAAGCTCTTTTTCTGTCAGTATATTTTTCGCTTTTTAAAATATACTTTTTACTGAAGGTAATATATATACAGAGAAGCATACAAATCACAAATGCAGAGCGTGATGAGTTTTGGTCACCTGTGTAAGCACCACTGAGACTAAATACAGAACATTCCCAGCACCCCAGAAGCCTCCTTCACACTCCCAACCCAGGCGTGATCCCTCAATCACTCTTGTTTTTACTTCTTCCGTGACGCTTCCCCCAAAGAAGGGGTTAGCCTAATAGAACATACTTCATGCTTGCAACTCGTATATCATCATACCTTCTCTATAACAAAATATGCATATGAGTTAATATGCATTATTTTCAAATTTCATCTGATCATTAGGCTATAAACTGATTATCACGGCAACTACTGTAGTACACAATATATCAAAACACCGTAAGTATTACGAATTTTTATTAAAATGTACAGTATACCAAGGTTAATGTCTCCATTTTGATAATTTTGCCACTGTTATAATGGATATTAATGTTAGAAAAACTGAGTAAAGGATACAGAGTAACTATATTATTTTTGCAACTTTTCTAGAAGTCTAAAATTATTTAAAATTAAAAGTTAAAAATTATATTAAGAAAATTCAGGGGCGCCTGGGTGGCTTGGTCGGTTAAGCATCCGACTTCGGCTCAGGTCATGATCTCACGGTCCGTGGGCTCGAGCCCCGCGTCGGGCTCTGCGCTGACAGCTCAGAGCCTGGGGCCTGTTTCAGATTCTGTGTCTCCCTCTCTCTCTGCCCCTCCCCTGTTCATGCTCTGTCTCTCTCTGTCTCAAAAATAAATAAACGTTAAAAAAAATTTTTTTTAAGAAAGTTCACAATAATATTGGAAACATTAAAAAAAATTTTTTTAATGTTTATTTTTGACAGAGAGCGAGAGAGAGTGAGAGAATGAGTGGGGGGAGGGGCAGAGAGAGAGGGAGACCCAGAATCTAAAGCAGGATCCAGGCTCTGAGCTGTCAGCACAGAGCCCGACGTGGGGCTCGAGCTCACAGACTGAGAGATCATGACCTGAGCCGAAGTCAGACACTTAACCAACTGAGCCACGCAGGTGCCCTGGAAACATTTTAAGTGCCTGAATGCCTCTTACACTTGAGTTCAGGTGTCTGGATTGAAACCATGCGAGACAGAGCAGCAGAAGCCACGAAGCATGGTGCATTTAGATGATGGGTTATCAGTGTGTTCGAACATACAACATTCGAACACCACATTCAAGGAATACTCCAGAAAATACAGGTTCAAATTTATTAACGCTGACTGTTTAATTCTAAACTGAGACAGAATTCCTATACACCTACAGGAGTACTTCAAAAACCATTAAAATAAATAATATACTAGTTAACATGAACTGGAACGCAGACTCCAGTGTAGGCTATTTCAAGGACTCTTTAAATGCCTACTTAAGATAGACCGTATCTGATTCACTTCAACCATCCAGTCACACATTTAGAATACCAAATCCACATCTTCTGGACATGAAGGAAGAAAAATAAGGCTTAAGTTACTTTTGCAAATGAAGCAGAGACATAAAACTGAAACTTGTCATGAACTCAAAATTCACATTTAAGCAAGATTATGAGGAAATTACTTGACTTGGGCCAGGTATTTACACACAGTGACGAGATATAAGAGAATTGAAAAATTAAGAAAGAAACTTCATTAGATAAAAATGAGAAAAGCATATGAAAATAAAACTTGTGAGCATAAGTAACTAGGACTTAAGTCCTAGAACTAAATAAAATAAAATAAAATAAGGGCGCCTGGGTGGCGCAGTCGGTTAAGCGTCCGACTTCAGCCAGGTCACGATCTCGCGGTCTGTGAGTTCGAGCCCCGCGTCAGGCTCTGGGCTGATGGCTCCGAGCCTGGAGCCTGTTTCCGATTCTGTGTCTCCCTCTCTCTCTGACCCTCCCCTGTTCATGCTCTGTCTCTCTCTGTCCCAAAAATAAATAAAAATAAATAAATAAATAAAATAAAATAAAATAAAATAAAATAAAATAAAATGTAACCACAGTCCAAATAAAAAAGTTGTACTGGATTTCCTTCTCTTCATGAGATGAGATTTGTTTCCCTCTTGTCTATAAGGTCATCTATCTGTCTCTCCGTGGTTGAGTATGACTGCCATAGTAAGGTAGGGTTTCAGCATCAATTTTATTCCTATTTTCTTCTTCACAGATGAAAACACTAGGGAACTCTGGTCACAAAAATAACAGCTAACACTTCTGTAGTGTTTACTATGTAACGAGTGAGCACTGTTCTAAATAGTTTAGATCTGGACACATTAAATCCTCACAACAGTCCTGTGAAGTGTGGATCATCAGCAACATCTTTTTACCAATGAGGAAAATGATGTTCAGAAAGGTCTTGTTACCAAGGTCGCTCAGCAGAACTGGTATCTGGGCCCAGGCACTTGGTTAGAAGAGCTTATGCTCCTGGTCACTAGGCAGTATTGCCTCTCTAGGCTGCCATTAAAAATGCAACTGGAAGGAGTTTTCTCTACCAGTGACACTCAATTCTTTCAACTTCCTAATTCTGTGTCAAAAATCGCAAGATGATCTACAATTACAAATTAAAATTAATGGCCTATCAGCTGACAACTTGACTATGTCAAGTTTTATGCTTTGAATTCTATTAAAAGCAAAGAAATTGAAATCACTATCACAGAAAAAAAATTTGTCATTACCAGAATTCAATTCAACACCATTTTTTGGAGGGGGGAGGGGGATTTGTCTGGAACCCTGGAAATGTTTGCACCCAAGGACAATGCACCATGTTAACATTCTAAGAGGGCCATTGTTTTACAAAAGGGAAGAATAGTAACTGAAAAAGGAGGTGAGAGAGGGAGAACACTTCCACACAAGGGGCTCTCAAACTGCTCAATCTTAGGAAAGAGAACCTATGGGATTTACAATCCAGAAACAGTCTCCTTTAGAACCATCCGTGTCTACACAGTCCTTGGAGAGGCTTCATATAATATATGCTTACAGAGATGAACACCTCGGTTTGATTTGCAGACTGCTGCCCCGTATCACAGACTTCTTTTTTTAAGGACATTAATTATCTCTCTTGGCCACATGCCCAGTGTCAAGTACCTTTAAATGGAGCAAAGTAGCTACAAGAGCATTACCTGGGAAAGTGATTAACCTTTTGTGCTTCAGAAAGGGTGCGAAGTAAGAAGGGCTTCAGGTGGGATCCTGTCCACATTAGGTTATAGTCAGTGCTGCTTGGGTGAACCTGAGGGCAGATAAAAAGATACAAAAACATCAGAGATAGCCTCTCTCCAGGGAGATGGCAAGAAAGGCCATAGAAATTTTTCATCTACAGAGCAGAGTGAGTGCCCAGTTAGTATTTAAACCTAGGAAAATAAAAGCTGAGTATGAAAAGCTGTAAAGGATGGGACAGGTGGGCAAATCCCAGATACAAAAAGTGGAATAAATGAATCCTTCTATAGAAGTCTGTGATGTCTCTTAACATTCTTACACATCAAAGCATGAGAAGAGGGCTCAAACCCACAACTCTCAGTCTCAGTGTCCTTGGGTCCTTACAGATGCTGGATATAAAGCACTGATCAGGACTAAAACCTTGTCATGGCAAACCAACTCAGGATATCATTCATTCACTCATAAGAATGATTTTGTCTATTCATTTGTCTGTTCAGTCAACAATTATGTACCCTGTGCCTATGATGTGAGAGGTACGAGTGAGGCCCCAGGGATAAAACACCAAGACAGGATATAGACTAGTATCAGAACTTCCACAAAATGTCTACCTCAGACCTCAACCTAAGATAAGGAGCTAGGAACCAGACTATTATCAATCTTCTCAAAATACCTACAGTGTAAATCAGTCCGGCATTTTTGCCTGTCCCTTTTAATATCAATATCCCAAAATTTCCTAATTTTCTTTGGGAATGACATACCATTTGGTTTTAAAAGACTGCCAGTCGGGGCGCCTGGGTGGCTTAGTCGGTTAAGCGGCCGACTTCAGCTCGGGTCATGATCTCGCGGTCTGTGAGTTCGAGCCCCGCGTCGGGCTCTGTGCTGACAGCTCAGAGCCTGGAGCCTGTTTCAGATTCTGTGTCTCCCTCTCTCTGACCCTCCCCCATTCATGCTCTGTCTCTCTCTGTCTTAAAAATAATAAACGTTAAAAAAAAAAAAAAAGACTGCCAGTCACCCCCTGACCCCCTGCAAGGAGCACTTCCATGGCCCAAGCTGGACTAGTCATACTATCTCCAGTCTTCAGTGGAGAAAGGCACAATGACAATGAATGGA
The DNA here is from genome assembly GCF_023721935.1 of Panthera uncia. Classification (NCBI taxonomy): domain Eukaryota; kingdom Metazoa; phylum Chordata; class Mammalia; order Carnivora; family Felidae; genus Panthera; species Panthera uncia. The sequence goes on from NW_026057582.1 coordinate 25,965,536, forward strand.
GTTGAGTCACTTCTATGGCAGTGCCTCGAAGAGACAGTCCCTAAGATTCCTATTCCCAGATCCCTGGAGCTGTTCTAGTCTCTTTCCTTACAAAGGCCTGCCTTTTCACCTCTTCCTCTGATTCTGCTACGCATCCTGTGTATAACTTACCCACAAATCCTTTATTTATTTTTTTTTTTAACGTTTATTTATTTTTGAGAGAGACAGAGACAGAGCACTAGCAGGGGAGGGGCAGAGACAGAGGGAGACACAGAATCCAAAGCAGGCTCCAGGCTCTAAGCTGTCAGCACAGAGCCCGACATGGGCTCAATCCCACAGACCATGAGATCATGACCTGAGCTGAAGTCAGACGTTTAACCGACCGAGCCACCCAGGGGGCCCTCTTTGGGTTGAAATTAGGCAGAATCTACTTCTGTTGCTTGCCATCAAAGAATCTTAATTCAGTATCAGACCATTCCCTATGGGCAGCTCTGTCTCTACCCCAAGCCTAATCATAGCAAGAAAAACGTTTGGGGTTTTTAGTTTAAAAAAAGAGAGAGAAGAAGGGAGGAAGGGGGGGCGGGGGGGAAGGAATCTTGTGAAAATGTTTTCCATGCATTTCAAGGAGAAACTGGTAAATCCACTCAGAAATTCAACATAAGCTCTGCATCATCACTAAGCATAGATTCCCAAGTACCCTCTAGAGCTGCCCTATTAACTGGTCGTCAGGTTGGATCTCTAGGATTTTCAGTTTTAGAGCAGATCAGGTGAGGTAGTAAAAATGAGCTTACTTCATGAAATCCATGGGCTGTCAGAATGCTGCGTACCAGGCGACTATCTGTTCGCACAATCTTGTAAGACAAATGATAACGTTCTAGAGAAAAACACAGAATCAAATTCAGTAACCAAAAAGTTAACTGTAGAGACAAAAATAAAACTGTGAGATTGTGGCTTGCTTAACTGTACTCGGTAACATTGTACTACTACCCTTACGCTATTATTTTTTTTTTTAATTTTTTTTTTTTAACGTTTATTTATTTTTGAGACAGAGAGAGATAGAGCATGAACGGGGGAGGGTCAGAGAGAGAGGGAGCCACAGAATCTGAAACAGGCTCCAGGCTCTGAGCTGTCCACACAGAGCCCGATGCGGGGCTCGAACCCACGAACCGTGAGATCGTGACCTGAGATGAAGTCGGACGCTCAGCCGACTGAGCCACCCAGGCGCCCCCCTTACGCTATTATTAAGTAGGCTACTATTATTGTGGACCAAGGGTTAACCTGACATTTGCTGCGAGTTATTAAAAATAGATGGAAGACAAAATGGCATCTTTGTTCTCACTACTAGTTGAAATTTAACATTATCTTCAATTACAAATGTAGGCACAAAACGGAGTGTTAGCAATACCCGTGACCTTGCCACCTATAGGTACCAGGTGTTTTAATATTATTGTACAATTGTTACAGTTATCTGAAAATGTCATTTCTCACAATATATAAAAATTATGGCAGTTAACAAACCTCCTAGCAGACCATGTTATTTAATGCACTAATAAAAATGCATATATGTCACAAATTTACCTTTTATACAATATTTTGATAATTACATTTCAATACAATTGATTTTGTTTAGACTCCTATATATTTTCTATACGCTTCAGAACCATCATGCTGAGAAGAGGCCCACAGGCTTCCTTACACTGCCATTGCACATTTGGTCCACTGCACAAAAAGGTTAAGCTCTAGACAGTCCTCTGTGTGCAATAATGCTGATTACCAGTATATCTTAGACCAGAGGTTATAAACTGGCAATCCAGGGCCAAAACCAATCTGCAGACATTGTTTGTTAACTTCTCATTGTGCTTTAAAAACAAATTGAGCCTGGGTCTCTCCGTCGGTAGAGCATCAGACTTGTAATCTGAGGGTCCGGGGCTCATATCCCTGTTCAGGCGCCAGATGCACCCTGAGGCGCCTGGGGAGCTTAGTCAGTTAAGCGTCCGACTCCTGATTTCCGCTCAGGTCATAATCTCATGGTTCATGAGATTGAGCCCCACATCAGGTTCTGCACAGACAGGGCAGAGCCTGCTTGGGATTCTCTTTGTCTCTCTCTCTCTCTGCCCTGTCCCCACCCATGTGCGCACGCTCTTGCTCCCTCTCTCTCAAAATAAATAAACATTAAAAAAAAAAAAAAGACTTTCAAACACCTAAATTAAAAAATAAGAATAATAAATAAAAATAAATTGAATTATTGAGGCGCCTGGGTGGTTCAGTCGGTTAAGCGTCCAACTCTCAATTTCAGCTCAGGTGGTGATCTTACGGTCATGAGACTGAGCCAGGAGTCCTTGACACATTACGTGAACCGTCACAGAAGGTAACCAAGAATAAAGCAACAATGGAACAGAGCCCACCACGGGACTGGTTGCCTCTCTCGCGGTATCAGCGTGAGGACCCCACCTCAGGAGGCTCCGAGCCAGGCTTTCTGCAGGAGGCACAAAGGCCCAGTGAACTGCCAAGTAGATACTATGCTCCATGATGAGTGCAGAGCCTGCTTAAGATTCTCTCCCTCTCTCTCTCTCTCTCTCTCTCTCTCTCTCATCATTCTCTGTCCCTCTCCCCCCACCACAAAAAAAAAAAAAAAAAGAAAGAAAGAAAAAAGAGAAGAACGAAAAACAAATTGAATTACTAACCTTCTGAAATTGGAGGAATTCATTTAAAAATCTCGAATTCTGGGCTCTCTTGAAAACCCTGGCAACCCTGGGCTCGCTCTCTCTACCAGGGTGAGTCCACTGAGGAAGGGTGAGTGCTCCCTTCAGGACAGGTTCACAGGGTCTAGTTCAGCACAGTCTCCTCATGGTCCCTTCACTCATTCACATTACCTGCCAGGCCCCATACCCATTCTGTGCTTTTGACCCCTAAGACTAAAGTCTGTAACCATGTGAGATTTCTACACATCTCCAAAGACTAACTTTTACTCGGGCCCACTAAATGCCATCTCTTTCTACGCACCACCACAAAGTGTTTGAAAAAATTAGCTAAGAATTCTACAGCACAATTAAAAAATTTTTTATTTTTCTTTTTTAAAGTTTTTATTTATTTATTTTGAGAGAGAGAGAGTGAGCGAGCGAGCATGAGAGAGGAGGGGCCGAAAGAGAAGGAGAGAGAGCGAATCACAAGCAGGCTCCACACCGGTCAGTGCAGAGCCCAACGTGGGGCTCAATCTCACAAACCATGAGATCATGACCTGAGCCAAAGTCAAGAGTCAGACACTTAACTGACTGAGCCACCCACGTGCCTCTCCTAAATTATTTTTTTCTTAAGCAATCTCTATGCCCAAGGTGAGGCTCAAACTCACGACCCTGAAATGAAGAGTCACACGCTCCACCAACTGAGCCAGCCAGGCACCACATCTATAGAATCATTTTTCGAAAAAGACTGCACAGTGAACAATTTCTGAATGAGTGTAATACAGAAACTTATAGACAGACCTTAGAACCAAATTCAGCCTCTCCAGTCAAAGATAAGCCTATCTTTTTATGAATTTATGTGAAAATATCCATAAATCCCTGCTGCTACTTGCCCAGCCCTGGCAAGAACACCATGCAGAGCAGACGCAGGAAGACAGGAATGAAAAGACCAGACACTCCATACTTCTCATTCTTGTGGCAAACTTCTAAAGCCCAGTCACAGGGTTTTCCCAATGATCAATCACTATTATGTTGTCTTTGTAATACGGTTATAAGAAAAACATTTCAGAGTCATATCTTCACTCCAGCGCAGAGAATAATTTAAGAAACAGTACAGTGCACTGCTTAAGAGTTTGTCTTCTGATTCCAAGTTGGCGAGGGAAAGTACAAGATAGGCCTGGAATATCTTGTTATGCCCAAAGAGAGGAAAGTGCTCAAAAACTGACTGGGAACATGTCACAAGGATCTCAATGGATCCCAATGGATCCCAAGGATCTCAATGGCCAAATTTAAGACAATTTGAAAATAAAAATGAATTATGACAGAGATAGAGTATAATCCACTTATATTAAAAAAAAAAAAAAAAAAAAAAGAACCCATGAGTCCACACTGGTAAGAAGGTATACTGGTTTTCCATTGCTGCTCCTGTAATAAACTACCACCCACTTGATGGCTTTACCAGCACAAATTTGTTGTCTGATATTTCTTATGTCAGAAGTCTGACACAGATGTCATCAAGGCAAGAGGGGGGCTGCATTCCTTTCTACAGACTCTTTCTATAGGCTCATTTCTTTTCCTTCTCCAGCTTCTAGAGGCTTCCCCCATTCCATGGCTTTTGGTGCCCTTCCTCTATCTTCAAAGCCAGCAATGAAGGGTCTGGTCCTTCTCACGCAGCGTCAATCTGACTCCTCTTCTGCCTCCTTCTTCCACTTTAAAGGACCCTTGTGATGAAGGTCAGTTGATTAGCAACCTTAAATCCACCTACAAGTTCAATTTTCTTTTGCTATGTCAGGTAATATTTTCATAGGTTCTGGGATTAGGGGGTGGACATCTTTGGGCGGGACCATTATTCTGCCTATCAGAGGAGGGAAAGTTCTTTACAGAAAATCCAGCTAATAAATGTAAAAGGAAAGAAACAGAATATTAGTATTTCACAAAAACTGTAAGAGGAAGAGGTTCAGACTAAAATCAATGGAAACCAATGGGTGAGAGACTTGGGAAACAGGATATTCATGCATCTCAAAATATCATTCCAGAGAATGCTTGTAACAAAGCAAACAAAACAACAAAACAAAACTTCTAATGAAGTAATCCGGTGAACACTATTCTCAACCAAATGATGAGGGGCACCCTGGGTGGCTCAGTAGGTTAAGTGTCCGACTTCGGCTCAGGGCAGGAGCTCGCAGTTCATGAGTTCCAGCCCCACACTGGGTCCTGTGCTGACAGCTCAGAGCCTAGAGCCTGCTTCAGATTCTGTGTTTCCCTCTCTCTCTGTCCCTCCCCCACTCACGCCCTCTCTCTCTCTCCCTCTCAAAGATAAATAAATATTTTTTTTTCAACATTTTTTTTTTCAACATTTTTTTTTTTTTTTTTTTGGGTCTGTGAGAGAGAGAGCATGAACGGGGGAGGGGCAGAGAGAGAGGGAGACACAGAATCGGAAACAGGCTCCAGGCTCCGAGCCATCAGCCCAGAGCCTGACGCGGGGCTCGAACTCACGGACCGCGAGATCGTGACCTGGCTGAAGTCGGACGCTTAACCGACTGCGCCACCCAGGCGCCCCAATAAATAAATATTTTTTAAAAAATGATGAAACTTGCCACCACCAACAAGGCAATACAATTATATCACATGCTTCCTAACGTAATACACTGAGGAAGATACACTATGTGATAGTCCTACAAAACTTTAAACCTGAATCTAAACATGGAGAAACAATCAGACAATCCCAAACGTAAGGACATCTGCAAAGCAACTAGTCTGGAATCTCTAAAACTGTCAATGCCATGAAAGACAAAAAAAAAAAAAAAAAAAAAAAAAAAAAGCCCGGGAGGTTAAAGGAGAAATATGAAAAGTAAATACAATCTTTGACTTCATCCTAGACTTTAGAAAAAAAAAAAAAGTAGTATAAAGGTCTAAATTGGGGCGCCTGGGTGGCTCAGTCGGTTAAGCGTCTGACTTCGGCTCAGGTCGTGATCTCACGGTCCGTGAGTTCGAGCCCCGCGTCGGGCTCTGTGCTGACAGCTCAGAGCCTGGAGCCTGTTTCAGATTCTGTTGTCTCCCTCTCTCTCTGACCCTCCCCCGTTCATACTCTGTCTCTCTCTGTCTCAAAAATAAATAAACATTAAAAAAAAAAATTAAAAATAAATAAATAAATAAATAAAGGTCTAAATGGGAACAACTAGGGAAATGTGCATTAGCACTGTATATTAGATAAAAGTACTTTACCAGTGACAGATTTCCTGAATGTCACCTCAGTACTGTGGTTATACCGAGGACGCCCTGCCCTTAGGGATACATTGCTAAACAAGATATTATGGCATAAAGTACTTGAACCAATTCTCAAATGGTACAGGGAGACAAAATGTTAATAGTTGGTGAGCACGGGGAAACACTATACATGCATTCAATGTACTGTTCTTACAGCTGGTTGAGAGGTTTCTAATTTTTCTAGGTTGAATGTTTAGAAAGTGAAAGAAAATCTGGTCTCTTCATTATAACTGTGATCCCCAACATCTCCATTTCTGCGCATGCAAAAGCCAAAGGATCGTCAACGCCAGAGACCGGAAGCGCACCTGATGCCGCACCGGTTCGGCACTGCGGGCCTTACGGTGCCAGGCCATGGGGAGGGCAGTCAGGAAGGTGTGCGGAAAAACGGAGAATGACCGCCTGGGCACTGGGGAAGGAGGAGGAGCAATAAGAGAAAGAGTCTGTCTCTGCAGTGTAACTGCCAAGGGTTCAAATCCTGGCTTTACCACTTCCTGCCTGCAATCATGAACAAATGATTTCTCCATGGTCAGTTTCCCCACTTGTAAAACGGGGTCGGTAATAAAGGCACTTACCTCACGGGGTAGCTCAGTTAACACACATAAAGCTTTTATAACACTCGTTGCTACACAGCAGCATAAATTTTTACCAAGTAAAAATTTTTATAGAGTAAAAAAGTAAATATGTAGCAAAGTAGCTATTAACACATAGTATTACATAATAAATTATGCATTTTATGCAGCAAATTTAAAAATAAAAATGCGGGGCGCCTGGGTGGCTCATTCGGTTGAGCATCCGGCTTCGGCTCAAGTCATGATCTCACAGCTCGTGAGTTCGAGCCCCGCGTCGGGCTCTGTGCTGACAGCTCGGAGCCTGGAGCCTGCTTCAGATTCTGTGTCTCCCTCTCTCTCTCTGCCCCAACCCACTCGCATTCTGTCTCTGTCTCTCTCAAAAATAAACAAACATCAAAAAAAAAATTTTTTTTTTAATTAAAATGCTATTTATACTCTTTCTCCCACTTTTCCTAACACGGAAGAAAAATGCCATTATCACTACACTCAGTGACCGCTCACAGTATGTAAGTAGTAAGCAGTGACCAACTTCCTCTAATCTATACCAGCTAACTATAAGCCAACTCCAATACTTTGCACATGCTCCGAAAGGGGAGTGCAAGAAAGATAGGGTGCAAGTGTGACTGCCGGGGATTTTAACTCACATTCATGTTCTGTGTCCAATGATGCTGATTACCAGTGTATTTTAGACCAGAGGTTATATTTTGGTGACCCAAGGGCCAAACCCATCCAGCCTGCAGACATGGTTCGTTCATTCTTTGTGGTGTTTTAAACATAAAACTGAATTAGTCACTAACCTTTTAAAACAGAAAGAATTCAGATAAAAATCTAGATTTCTGGGCTTCGTTTGAAAAACCTGGCAACCCAGGGCTCTGCTCCCATGGCAAAAGTCAAACGGAGGCTTGCAACTATAAACTGAGCCAGCCCCCAACTGTCCAAGAAACAACTCCCTTATCCATATTTCCTTTCACATAAAAAGAAGCAGGGCATGATATGATCCTACTAGCGAACTGCCTAACATCTGATATCTGAGCCTCTAAGCATGCACCATAAGACCGTGGAATTTTCCTCTTCTCCAACCACTCACGTGTGTATCGGGGGCAACCCACAGTGCCAGGCCTCCTGGGAAATTCCAGGACTGACGGACAGCAGCGCAGCAAACTAAAACAAGGAACCAATAATCTAACTGTCAGTACAGAAGCACCCAGGGAGTGAGGACATGCCCTAAGAAGTTTGGTCAAAAATAGCCTGGGAAACTGGAAGGAAGATAAAACTGACGTTCTTTACTTTTAGAATTGAAGAGTAATCCTCTCAATGGCAACACAGTGTAGCTTTGCCTTACTGTCACAAAATGAGCTCTACACTTGTACTGTTGAACATGGTATAGCCGCTAGCCACGTATGACTACTGGGCACGTGAAATATAACTAGTGTGACCTTTTGAAACTGAATTTTCAACGTTATTTAACTTTATTAATTTAAATTGGAAAACTGATATCTGATTCAATTACTGGAAAACGTGTTTGGAACTTGAACATATGAATTTACTTTTTCAACTATAATGTGTGTAAAATCTAACCACAGACTAAATATTTGTGATGAAATATATTTTGCACCACACTGAGATGCACTCTAAGTGTAAAATACATACTACGTGTCAAATATCTTTTTCTTTTTTTTAATGTTTATTTATTTTTGAGAGAGAGAGAGAGACAAAGGACAAGCTGGGGAGGGGCAAAAAGCGAGGGAGACACAGAATCCAAACCAGGCTCCAACTCCAAACTGTCAGCGCAGAGCCCGACATGGGGCTCAAACTCACAGACTGCGAGATCATGACCTGAGCCAAAGTCGGATGCTTAACTGACTGAGTCACCCAGGTGTCCCATACATGTCAAATATCTTAATGATTTTTCTATATTGAGTAAATGTGGAAATGACAATTTGTATTAAATAAAATATATATATTTTAAAGTTTATTTTGAGAGAGAGCACACTCGCACATGAGCAGAGGAGGGGCAGAGAGGGAGGGAGGGAGAATCCTAAGCAGGTTCCATGCTGTCAGTGCAGAGCCCAACGTGGGGCTTGATCTCACGAACCATGAGATCATGACCTGAGCAAAAATCAAGAGTCGGACACTTAGCCAACTGAGCCACCAAGATGCCCCAAAATAAAATATATTATTAAAACTAATTTCACCTATTTCTATTTTTTTTTTTAATAAGGCCACTGGAAAACTTACATATCTAGCTTGCATCATATTTCTATTGGACAGTGCTAGTCTACACAAATGCAAACTGACATTTTGCAAACTGAGGAACCTGACAAATTCAGAGACAAATTATAAAACGATGCTGGGGCGCCTGGGCGGCTCAGTCAATTAAGCGTCTGACTTCAGCTCAGGTCACGATCTTGTGATTTGTGAGTTCGAGCCTCGTGTTGGGCTCTATGCTGACAGCTTGGAGCCTGATGCCTGCTTGGGATTCTGTGTCTTCCTATCTCTCTGCTCCTCCCCCCATCATGCTCTGTCTCTCTCAAAAATAAAATAAAATAAATTAATTAGTTAAATTTAAAAAAAAATGATGCTTCCTTCTAGGAATGGATTACCTTAAACTGCAAATATCTCTATTGTCTCTAAAATTCAATCCATTCACATGTTCAAAGTATATACAATTTTGAAAAAAAATGGATATAGTAAGGAAAAAATATATTTCTGGAATATAGCAATATTGTACAAAAAGTATTAACAATAAATACAATGAAACATTTAACAGATAACAGAAAAAAATAAGACTGGCATCTAACACTTTAAGATCAACAGAAGATAACTAATCCCCCAGAAACTTCTCAAGGGGATTTAAACACAGGATTATGATCTGAGCAGATCTATGTCAGCTATTTAAGAAAGAAAAAAAAAAAAAAGGACCCAGAGAATTTAACAATTCAGAAATCTGAGGCAGCAACTAGAAAACTCATTCAAATTGTTCTTTTCATAAAGGACTGTGCAAAAAATCATGATATCTCAAAGAATTGGGAAGATACAGAAAATTCGAAAACAAAGTTTGAGAAAAAAGTTCAGTGGCCTTTTCTTTAATCACAAGTATGTGGAAAGGGAGAAAAAAGACATATATGTTCTAAAAACGCAGGGACTGGTTGAATAATGGAATGACAACACTGATGGATACTAATTCCCAGTAAACCCTGGATACTCTAAAAAAGGAAGGGTCTGCCTATTGCCATGGCATACAGAGATGCATGTATGTGACAAGCAGACCAAAAGAAGTATGTTTGGGGGAGATTATTTACTTCTGTTGTTTGTACCCGCCTTTGATGTTTTAACTCCAATCATGATGACAGGGAGTTTCTTTGCAAATGTTAGCAAATCTTTAGTCCTTCCAAATTCAGAGAACATGAATGAACCATATCCCTTTAAGTGGTAACCTAGCAACTTGCTGAAGGGATTAGAACAAGACCCTTGGGGAGGGAGGAGGATTCAAATCCCAGAAGCAGGTGTTCACTGTCCTCTGAACTCCTAGCTTATTATGGAGCAAGGACAGACCTTAAAGTCATTTCAAACTAGAACAGATCCTGTTCAACAAGTGAAATTAAGTAGCACAAGTTTTGAGTGCCTACTATGTGCCAAATATTAAATGATCTCATCAATTCTTACAATGCCTGCAAGGTAGCTATGATCTCCACTTCACTAATAATAAAACAGGTCAAGAAAGTTTAAGTGATTTGCCCCAGACTCACAGCTAGTAAATACCAAAGCTGGGATTTGAACCAGTAACTACGAACCCATGTACAGACTCTTTCCACTATATCACACAACAGTTCTGATCCATGGTACTGTAACCTCTAAAGACAAGCTACAGGCTAACCCAGGAGTCAGAGCACTACTGAAAATCAAAGAAGAGTGGAGAATAGAAAAACAATAGAGAAAGTAAGCAAAATTAAAAGTCGGCTCTTTAAAATGATCAAAATTGACAAACCTCTAGCTAGCTTGAAAAAAGAGATTCAAATTACTAAAAGCAGAAATGAAATGGGGACATTACTATTGACCTTACAGAAATAAAAAGGATTATAGAATACTATGAAATAAATAAATAAATAAATAAATACTATGAATATTCATATGCCAACAAATAAGATAAACTAAATGGACAAAAACTAAAAACACATGAACTACCAAAACTGACTCAATTCAAAATACAAAATATGAATACATACATAACAAGTAGAGGTTGAATCAGGAATAACCCTCCCAATAAAGAAAAGCCCAGACTAGATGGATTCTCTCTCTCCCTTTCTCTCTCTCAAAATAAATAAATAAAAATGGGGCACCTGGGTAGCTCAGTCAGTTAAGCCTCTGACTCTTGCTTTCGGCTCGGGTCATGATCTCGCAGTTAGTAGGTTCGAGTCCTGTGTCAGGCTTCGTACTGACAGTGCAGAGCCTGCTTGGGATTCTCTCTCCCCCTCTCTCTTCCCCTCCCTCACCCGCTCTCTGTCTGTCTCTCTCTCAAAATAAATGAATAAACTTAGAAAGAAAGAAAGAAAGAAAGAAAGAAAGAAAGAAAGAAAGAAAGAAAGGTCATCCAGGTTGGAAAGACGAGGTGAAATTAGCGTGGTATGTTACATTGATTGACTTTTGTATGTTGAACCATCCTTGTATTCCTGAGAGAAATCCCACTTGGTCACGGTATAGTCCTTTTAATATGCTGCTTGATTTGCTTTGCTGGTATTCTGTTGAGGATATTTGCATGTGTATTCATAAGGGATTTTGACTGTAGTTTTGTTTTCTTGTGATGTCTTATTCTGGATTTGGTATCAGAGTAATGCTGGCCTCATATAATGAGCTCCTTCCTCTTCCTTGGAAGAGTTTGAGAAGGATTGGTGGTGTTGATTCTTTAAATGTTTGATAGAATTCACTAGCGAATCCATCTAGCAGAAGAATTTGGGAATTGTGTATCTGATAAGGGTCTAGTATCTAGAATGTTTAAGAACTCATAACTCAACAACAAAAAGTCGAGCAACCCAAATCAAAAGTAGGCAAAAGCTTTGAATAGACGTTTCTCTAAAGAAGATACACAAATGGCCAAGAAGCACATGAAAAGATGCTCAATGTCATTAGTCATTAGGGATATAAAAATCAAAACCACAGTAAGATACCACTTCACCCCCACTAATACAGCTATCATCTAAAAAACAGAAAACAACAATTGTCAGTGAGGATGTGGAGAAAATGGAACCCTCCTACATCACTGATGCAGAACTGTGTAGACACTATGGAATCTCCTTTGGCAGTTCTTTAAGAAGTGAAACATAGAATTACCCTAAGATCTAGCAATTCCATTCCTAGCTATAGACCCAGAAGAATTGAAAACAGGTGTCCAAACAAAAACTCATACATGAATCTTCAGAGCAGCACTGTTCACAAGAGCCAAAAGGTGGAAACAACCACCAACTGATCCATCAACTGATGAATGGATAAACAAAATATGGCATTTCATGAAAAGGGATAAGTTTACAGATACATGCTTCAACATGGATGAACCTTAAAAACACTATGCTAAGTGAAAAAAGCCAGACACAGAAGACTACATCCTGTCTGAGCGGATTTGTATGAAATGTCCGGAACAAGCAAATCGCTAGAGACAGAAAGCAGATGAGCAGTTACTAGTTGCTGGGGTAAGGGGTAATAGGGAGTGACTGCTTAATGGATACAGGGTTTACTTTAGGATGATGAAAAATGTTCTGGAACTAGATCGTGGTGAGGGTTGTACAATAGTGTGAGTGTACTAAACGCCACTGAATTGTACACTCTGAAATGGTTAGAAGGGTACATTTTGTTTTGTATATTTTACCACAAAGAATAACAATAACGCACATACGCATAATTCTGAAGACAAAGTTCAAAGAAGAAAAGCAACTTAAAATGCAGAAAATTTAAGAAATTACAAATAATCCTTTCGAGCATAAAAAAAAAAAAAAAAACCTGCTACATTTTTCTTGTGACCAAGGCCCTTTTCCTACTTACATGTGATATCAACTTCTGCAAGACAAGGGTACAGGGGCCATGCCCAGCCCTGCCCTCTGTGGGGGGATGTCATACCTACCGCCAATTACTCGAATATTGTTGTCCTTTGTCAGAATAGCCTCAGCATGGAATACCAAAACTGGAATTCTCCTGCAGCCTCCGGTCCACATGATACACGGATGATCCCTACAGCCGTAACAAAAGGTTTTCATTAACTGACAGCTCCAAGTCTGAATTAACCACTGACGCAGATCGCTGTGGTTTGCTGCTTAGCAACTTTCCCTCTGCCTGGAACAAGAACCCCAAATGCCCTATGGGAAACCATTCATCTCCCATTCTTAGCCATGTGCTCTATTTACGATTAACTCCCTCCCTGCTCCAGGGACAGGCTTTGATTGGCCTCAGCCATTCAGGGCCTTCACCCCTCAGTTCTAGTTACTGGATCGGGGATGAGCACATAAACCCACTGGAGCCGGTGAGTGTCAGAAGATATGTTGTGAGACCCTCTAGAAGAAAGCTGCTTCCTTTCTCTTCTACAGCAGCTGCAGGAGAGATGGCTTCTTCCCCTTGACGGTGTAAGAGAATGAGGTCTCCAAGTACAACTGTCATTTTGTGTCCTTGAGAGAAGAGCCTGGAGCTGTCAGTAAAGGAGGAAGTCAGTGAAAACCTCATTTGAGGAATGAGAGACGCGAAATCCTGAGAAGCAAACGGGGAGCTGCAGAATCAAGTCTTTCCCGAATATGAGTTAATAAATTCCCTTTATGGGGGAGAGCGGGAAAAAAATTTTTTTAATAAAAAAATAAATTCCCTTTTTTAAGACAATTTATGTTTTAATCCCCAGCATACATAAAGAATCCTAACTAATATACAGCATTCACAATAATTTATATACCCTTTTATACTCTACAGTCCCTTTTTAAGCCAATTTGATGACACATCCTAAGATTCTGAGCCAGGAACCCAAAATTAATACAAGCGCTCCAATTAAAATCACGTATTTTAAAGCAAGCCTATACAAAATGGAGTAATATTTCTCTCCAGAAAAGGATCTCTGACTTTACTCTCTTCCTCTATCCTCAGGAAATCTCTGTTTAATCAATCTCAGACAGATGTACATTTACTCAAAGATTAGGAAAATCTTCAACCTCCTTTGTGCAAGGAGTTAGGAGGGAAAGAAATGACCGAGTCCCTACTATGTGCCAGGAATAAGAGCTTTCATATGCTATCTCACTTAATCCTCTTACCCACACTAGGAACTGGGGGGAAAAAAGGGTGTCTCAGAGAGGGTAAGTGATTTGCTGAAGGCCACACAGCTGGTTAAGTAAGAGAAGACGTACCTGAACTCAAGTGTCTGCCTGGGCTCTTTCCCTGTTTCCATCTCCCTAATCACATTTCAGTGATGTTTCGTATATGGAACAACTTAAACCTAACAGTTTGGGAACCTAAACTAATCAATTCCTTAAACAGAATAAGATCCATTTAGCCAAAATTTGGGCCGCTCTCAAAAACTTACATGACCACACCTCTTTAAGAAAGGTCACACTACAGATCTCAGAGCCAAGTCAGACCCTCCCAACCCATGTTTAAAAAGATGCCCATTTTGAATGCACAGGCTGCCAGGCAGACTTGAGACTTTGGATGAGCTGCCAAAGTGTTTTAGCAAAAAAGCAAAGAACACCGTACCTAGTTCATTTCCTGTTTTCTAGAAATGGAATGTGGATGCTTACTGCTCCTACTTTTTGACTTGGGTGCCAGTGCCCATTTGTAAGAAAAGGTATTTATCAGGGGCACTTTTTAGCAAGAAGGATTTTTTTGTGGTTTGCTTGCTTTTTAATCTTAAACACCTGTAAAAGGTGGGCACAGGGCCAGATGATTCCTAGGATCTCTTCCAACTGTAATTTTTCTACTATATTTCTAAGTCGGAGGAGAGAGAAAAACTAGGCAGCCTAAACAGCAAAGTCTTGGACAGAAACTCTGGAAATGATGCAAAGTTCCTTGTGAATCTAGCACTAGCTACAAACTGGCACCACTCTGCCCTCCCGCTTACAAACAATGGATCACTGCTCCAAGTTAAAACGCGTGACAAGAGTCAGGAACTCAAGAAACACATACAAGGCTAAGAACAGCCAACGCCCTAACTATGCTATTTGTGGAAAACCAAATCCCTGATGGAGAAATCCTTCCACTCACAACCTATGAAAAGAGAAAAGAGGTGGCAGACACGTAATGAATTCAGCAGGTCAACTAAAACACACTTAAGGCAGACGCCATGTCGTCTTTAAAAGCATGCTCCCGCCAGGTGGTGCTAAAGGCTAAAGATTCAAAACGGTTAGGAAACTGAAAATCGGGACTTTAAATTTTCATTCATACCAGAAAAAGGTATACATTAAGAAAATACGCTCTTAGAGACATGAACGAACACAAGACTTGGATGATTACCGAAGCAGAAGGTTTGAAGGTTCACTTTACTGAAAGCTTAACAACGTCTTGGTTCTTAAAAAACAATTTCATGAGGCATATATATTATTTACTCCTGGGATCTAGCCTACATAATTCAAAGCTTCTATGCCTTGTTCATACCAGTGCCCCTGCTGGAAATGCCTTCGTCATTTCTGTTCATTTAGCCCTACCCTTAAGGCCCAGTTCATCTCACCATCTCCATAAAGCCTTTCCCACCTCCTCCAGCCCACAGTGACGCCTTCTTTCTCGGAATTCCTATAGTACTCACTGTATAATCATCTGTCGATGATCTTTTTTTCCCCACGTGTATGTTGACGAACTGATATAAAGCTGGCTTTTATGATAGGAATTAAAATTATTTTTTTAGTGCCTTAAGAAACCTTGTATCTAATCCTTCCACATCTACAGTTAAATCTAGCAAAATACAGAAAAATAGTCCCTTTAAATTCACTATTTGAAATAATGCAAAACAAGGACTGCCTGGACAGTTTCTAGCCCTGAAGTCCAGGACTGCCAGGCATGAACTCTTTAACACAGCCTTGGGATCTGAGCACATCGACGAGATGGCCATGGAGATACATCTTTGGATTAAATCAACGCCCTTAGATGATTTATGGCCTTATAACTTCCAAAACTTTAAAAATGAAAGCGTATCACTCCAAGTGTGAACAAGACTGGCTTAAGATTCGTAAAGTATAAAATGTCTGATAGTTAGACATGAGCTGCTGGAACATTAACAGTCAAAAGTCAACAGGAGTTTGAAAGGAAGAAGAGCAAAAAATCCATGAAATTGGATTGGGATGGGGAATGACACCTGTATTTTCACTACCTTCTACTAGAAACTTAACCTTTCTCAACTATGAAGGTGGGCAACCTAGCCCAGTGGTACGAGCATCATCTGTGTCTTTGAGTCTGTCTGAAATTAGAGATTTTTTCTACCATATCGCACAGGGGTTGCAGATACCTAAAAATATCATATACATTTATCACTTAAAGTAGTTATTAACCTTGCCACGAGATCACCTGTGGTCAGTCTTCCTCATCCGACATGAAGCTGGACAACAATTTGGTAGGTCCCACAAAGCAATCAGTCAGCTGCCAAATGGTGACACATCACAGTGGTGGTCCAGACAAACAAGATGCTTCCCAATATTCCCCACTTATAAATGCCAACAAAGACTACCCGACAGAGTGATGAGCTCGTGCAAACTGAGCAAAAACGGTCTTCACACTGCGGTCTTTGGAAAATGGAATTTAACTTACCCACGTTTCAGATGAATAATCTTGTTATTTAATGCATCGGTGAAAAAGCACATATCACTACACTGTGTCACAAGTTTGGGTTTTTTAATCTTAATAACTGCCTTCAATGTAATTGGTACTATTTTTAATGATATATATTTTAAGCACCTAAAAATATTATTCTGATAAGGGATACATGGCATAGAAAAAAGTTAAGAACCCCTGATCCAAGGTGATCTAAAGCATAAAGTCTCCATTTATTCCTTCATTCAGTCACTCAGTCAACAAGTATTTACTGAGTACCTACTATAATATTAGGTTGAACCATCTGAAACTGTCAATATTTTACTGTTTTTGATCTGTCAAAACAGCAATTTCATAGAGTTCAATCTAATACTCATCAGGCCCAACCCTTAAGCCCACTAATAAAAGAAACAGTCATGAAGTAAAAGAATGATTTTGAGGGGTGCCTGGGTGGCTCAGTCGGTTGAGCGTCCGACTTCGGCTCCGGTCATGATCTCACGGTTTGTGGGTTCGAGCCCCGTATCCAGCTCTGTGCTGAGAGCTCAGAGCCTGGAGCCTGTTTTGGATTCTGTGTCTCCCTCTCTGCCCCTCCCCCACTCGCACTCTGTCTCATTCTGTCTCTCAAAAATAAATAAATGTAAAAACAAAATTTTTTTATATGATCTTGAAATCAGAAAGACTGATGCTTGCAGCAAAAGTTAAATTTTGTGAAACAGGTAAGCAACAGCACACAGAAAGCAAAAAGTCACAAGAAGCTAAAGTGACTAGAGGGAATTATCCATTTAATTATCCTGAATAAAACTGACCCAAATATAATGTTAAATCTCTATTTTTTCTATGACCTAACAGTGATGAGAAGCCTCTCTCCAAAGCTCTATGAATGCTTCAGTAATTTTTTGTAGTCATATTAAATAATGTAACCTTCTACTTTATAGTAAGAAATCGACTTTAAATTCAATATTAAAGCCAGTACAAATAATGCCTTAACATTTGTATGGCACTTCATCATTTATAAAGTAGTTTCCTACATATCATTCTTTTTAAAAAAATTTTTTTTTTCAACATTTATTTTATTTTTGGGACAGAGAGAGACAGAGCATGAACGGGGGAGGGACAGAGAGAGAGGGAGACACAGAATCGGAAACAGGCTCCAGGCTCTGAGCCATCAGCCCAGAGCCTGACGCGGGGCTCGAACTCACGGACCGTGAGATCGTGACCTGGCTGAAGTCGGACGCTTAACCGACTGCGCCACCCAGGCGCCCCATCCTACATATCATTCTATTCGGTTCTAATCATACCTCTACAAAATAGCCGGGGAGATATTATCCCCACTTTCCAGGTTACATAGCATACAAGTACCCAAGGAGACTCACAGAGAATCTTTAAAAACGAATCTTAACTTCGAGTCGCACTCTCTCTTTGTCCTCTGTGCCAAATAATAATGTTAAAGGAGGCAAAACAGCAAAGTGCCTCAAAATCCTGGAAAACTAGGTCTGAATCTCAATCCATCACTTACTCCCCCTGAATCCCTGAAAAAGTTCTTTGATATTTGCATGGCTGAGCTTCATCAAGTGGGAATAACAACATGTTCGGATTAAATGAGATACATCAGTTAAAGCCCTTACCGTCATCTATGCTAAATGATAAGCTGCACTTATCACCGTCGTTCATTATTATTATTATGAGAATCCAGCAGTCAAAAACTTGACTCTTACCCAAAAGAACTCAGGAAAGCAGTGTGGTTCAATGGACACAGCACAGGTTACAGAATTCTAATGTACTGCCCCACAGTTACTCTGGTAAGTTACTTGACTTCTCTATATACTATCATTCTATGGTTGTAAAAGCTTTTGAGAAAATAATAGAACCTATCTCACAGAGTTTGGAGGCCTACTTTGCTTTAATGTCTACAAATATCAAAATCTCCTATGTTACAAGCTCCAATCAAGAGTATACAAAGAGCAACATCTAGAGCCAATGTTCACTCCTGAGCCCAGAAACAAAGCCTTATCTCATTTCAGATAGCTAAGGGTAACCAACTAATAAAATCTTGAATTAGATTATGGTTAGAATAAGAGACTCTTAAATACAAAGGACAAACTGAGGGTTGATGGGGGGGGGGGGGGGGAGAGAGGGGAAAATGGGTGATGGGCATTGAGGAGGGCACTTGTTGGGATGAGCACCGGGTGTTGTATGTAAGCGATGAACCATGAGAATCTACACCCAAAACCAAGAGCACACTGTCTCCTGTATGTTAGCCAATTTGACAATAAGTTATTAAAAAAAAAAAAAAAAAAAAAAGGAAAAAAAAATCATGGTCAGAAACTAAAACCAGAGTCAGGCTATACCGAAAGAAAGACTAGGTAAAAGAAGGTATAAGTAAAAGAGAATTATTTTCCAGCCTAAAGGCAAAGGGTCAAAAGCAAGCTTGCTCTTACTTACTCTTGGCTTACCACCTCCTCATCCTCTGAGGATGATGCTGTCTCCTCCAGGTCCCGGGCCATCACGACTGGCATTTCCTTTAGGGTTTGTCATGCAGTCAGCAGACGGGGGGGCCTCAGAGACCTTTACTTGCAGATTCACTGGATCAAACAATTTAGGTGGCAGTGATTCCTGCAAGAAAGCCAAATGATTCGAAACACAACAGGGTTGTCTATTTGTTGGTTATTGCTATTAATCTTCCAAGTCTAAAAAAACGAATATTTACCTAAATGGTGCCCAACCTCTGGAAGCTTACCTTCTCTCACAGTGCCCCACTAATGCCACAAAAATCAAAATTTTTTTCCAAACATACTGTCTGTCCTCTGTGCATTTAGAGAGCTGCTATTAAAAAATAATAATAAAATAAAATAAAGAGCTCTTATTAAGTTTGAGCTTCTCATTTTTCTTTTACATACTAAATCTAATAAGACTTAGCTCTTAGAAAAGTCTGAAATAGGTAGTCGATTGCCTAAAACAGACTCCTTGCTTAGAAAAACCTGTCTGGGTTAAAAATAAAAACTCAAGATTTACGATCCTTGAAATTATTTCTTTAGACTCTATGACAAGCACACAGGTAAAATGCCCTCATGTTTCCACTAAAACAAACTCAACCACTAAACTAAAAGATTAATATATTCTCCTGAATCAAGGTCATAAACAGCTGGGAGAAAAAAACAAAAACAAAAACACTGTCCTTTCAAACACTCAAAAATTATTCTCCCTTACTAAAAATCACAAACTATGATCTGAATCTCGAAAAGGCATTAAAATTAGGATATTTCTAACTTAAAATATGTTTTCATAGTAAAAAGTACGTTTGTTGGGTGTTTAGGGCTGAAATGGAAATTACAGATATAGAAAATGAAAATGTTTAAATGACCATAACCCTATCACTCAGAGATAATCATCTGATGTCGATCTTTGCAAATCTTATTTTTCTATGCATTCATATAAACATATAAGATCGTAAACAGGACAAAAAACCGTGGATCCCGATAATGATCCCTACAGATCTTCAGCGGAATGGGCACGATCTAATAACTTCAAAGGCGTTCTTCGGGGGATTCCCAACGGGATTTCTCGATCTTTCCCAAAATGTTGGGAAGTCCTTTAAATTAAAACGAAACAAACAAGACCTCCAAGCGAGGAACGGATGCCAAACCTGTCGCAGGCTGCCAGCAGAGTAGAGAGAGACACGGAGATGGGAAGAAGATTAAGGACAACTCGCTCAAGAAGCGTCCTCGCCCTAAAGGGATCAGCCCCTCAGCCCCACCCCCGGCTCACCCCAATCCCAGGTAGGTCCTCAGATGCTCCCCACGGAAAGGACAGGGGCGACTCCGCCGCAGCGATTCAGCCTAGCGCGCCCGGAAGCCAACAGCTGCTCCCAGACTTCAAGAGGGAAGTGCAGCAGCTGGCGCCCGCCCAGACCCGGGAGCTCACCTCCCTCCGGTAGGGAAGCGCGCCGGCGCAGGCGTTTACCTGTCTCATCTTCCCATGGCTCGGAGCCGGCGGGCGGGGACCGCGCTCTGCGCCTACCACCCTCTCCTCCTTCCCCAGGCGGGCTCACGGCCGCCGCCGACGGCTGCTTCCCCCGTTACTACAACAACCAACAAGCAACCGCCCGCTGGGAGCCACTGCGCAGGCGCCCGCCACCCCGCGCTGAAAACGCTCGACTTCGGGCGCGAAGGAATTTCGTCACCGCGGCGCAGCGCGGGCGCAGAGCTTTGCCCTCAACAGAAGTCTTGAGTTGTTTTTTCCGCTCTTTTCCCCTCCACTACTAAGGGGTTGACTCCAGCCGCGAAGTTCTTCCGCCACGCTCAAGAAGAGGGCTCACTGCGTGAGCAGCGGTACAGAGGGGCGGGGGTGGGAGGGGAGGTGCCTTGAGAAGCGGCACCCGCTGATTGGCAGTAAAGGGGTTCACGCCCCATCTCCTGCTCGAGCAAAGCAGGAGCAGCCAATCAGAGCGAAGACTGACGGAAACGACCCAATCCTGGAGCCGGGCTGTGGGCGGGGGCGAGGACAAATGGCTCAGGTGGACTCCTCGCTGGAGCTGTTTTGGATCTTTGCTGCTGCTGCTCTTCCTGCTGCCGCCGCTGCTCAGCTGGGGTTCCGGTCACCAGGTAGGCGCAACATGGGGAGAAAAGAGAGGGAGGCATTTTTGTGCCATCTGATTGAGAGGATCCGGAGAGTCTGGAAAAATGGAGGTGGGGTGGAAGGAAGATCCCTGGGAGGCAACCTTCTGGGGGACAAGGGGTTCGAGAGACCTTGAGAAGGAGGAGCTAGGACTATGAAGAGGAAGGCATGGTAGGTTCAGGAAACCAATGAAGGAATGAGCAGGCACTATGAGCCTAGCCCAGGGCAAGGACCCTTCACTTTCTCATGTAATTCTCACAATAACCTTTGCGATAGGTGTTTTTTAAGCTCCATTTTGCAGATTTCTCACCCAGGGTCACACAGGTGCTGAATGATCGGGGCAGGATAGGAACCTCTCTCTCTCTCTCTCCTGACTAGTTTTAACACCACACCTTTGCCGGGCCGGGCCAGGAGAAAATTTGAGAATAGATGCTGGATGCTTTAGGAGGCCCTAAAGCTTTAGGGAATTTGGGGGAGAGGGATGGGTGGAGCAGTTCGGAAGAGTGCTGAGGTTCTGCGCTCATCAGCTATCGTGGGGATTTCTAAGAGTTTCCGTGAGATGGGCAGAAGTTCTCTCAAAGATGGGGCCTTCCATCAGGCTTTTCTGACCCTGGGAGGTGAAAGCGCGAGTCTCCTACTGAGGAATGGTGAGAAAATAAGGAGGCGGGGGGGGGGGGGGGGGGGGAGGGTGATATCTTGAAAGATGAGGGAATCTTGGCCCATGCTGTGACGCCTGTGATCTCCAGTAAAGCTCTATTCTCTCTGGACTTCAACTAGGTCCACTGTTGTGATCTACCATTCCCTGAGGGATTTGTGCTTCCTCCTCTAGAGCTTTTCTTTTCTTTTCTTTTCTTTTCTTTTCTTTTCTTTTCAGTGCTTCACACTGTCAGGCCATTGCTGACTTTAATATCTATTTCAACTGTGTAGCCTAAGACACTGAAACTTCTGCTAGAGTGACCAAAAAAAGCCTGATAGTTTATCACCACTTCAGGCCCAAGGAGTTAACCTGACAAAAGATAAACTGTGGGGAAAGCAAAAAAGCAGCCAAAAACAAAACAAAACCACAGTGAAGATGAGAAGTAGTTCTATTACTAAATTCTTAACGGGAGTTTTATTTAAACCAAGTAGACTGAAATCATTGCTCCTCAAGGGTTCATTTTTTTTAAAACAAAAAGTATACCATGTGAGTACTTTGTAGACAACTTCGAGACAGAAGTGGATATAGTGTGTTTGTCTCCCTTAAAAATGGAAATTTCGGGGCGCCTGGGTGGCACAGTCGGTTAAGCGTCCGACTTCAGCCAGGTCACGATCTCTCGGTCCGTGAGTTCGAGCCCCGCGTCGGGCTCTGGGCTGATGGCTCGGAGCCTGGAGCCTGTTTCCGATTCTGTGTCTCCCTCTCTCTCTGCCCCTGCCCCGTTCATGCTCTGTCTCTCTCTGTCCCAAAAATAAATAAAAAACGTTGAAAAAAAAAATTTAAAAATGGAAATTTCATTAAAAAAAAAAAAAACTTCATCAAACTATTCTCAGGGAGGCAGTATTGCAGTGTGAGTCCAACAGATGATGGTTTGTATCTCCACTCTGCCATATGTTAGCTGTGTAACCAAGCAAATCCCTTAATGTCTCTGTGCCAGCCCTCATCTGTAAAATGGAAATAGGAATAGTCCCTACCCACCTTGTTTAAGGATTGATTAAATGAGATAATGTATGTTAGGTGTTTGGCAAAGTGCACGGCCTATCCAAGTGTCCAATAACTGTTAGCTGTTACTCTTTCTCTTACAACCCAACACCAGCATTGCTGTTTCGTTCTCTGTGTAATTTTCCTGCTAGTTCTCAAGTCACGGCAGCTTATTTATTTTTAACTTTTATATCATTTAGCTTATGGAGCCCGATGTACCTGAGAACCAGAGTGGAAAAAAATCTGAGAGTGTAAATATTGCCCGTACTCCACAGGTTCCACGCTAATATATAAGGCTTGGAAGGATCTGTCATCAATAGCCCGGCAGGTAACCATTGGTAGATTTACAGTCACCTTTGAGCCACTTACCTTAAAAAGAATGACATAAAAAAACTAGGCTAGGAGTAAAGATAGCAAAAGACTGATTCCAACCAAGAGAAAAGGCTAACATTGTGGAGAAGTTGCTTAGACAAAAATAAGTACTGTGTCACTTATTGCAAAGTATACTGTTGATTCACCACTATTAGTCTAACCAAATATTGAGACCGGTTTCTATAAGTCTTACTCAGAAGTCCATTTTATCACTGGGCATATGGGTGGCTCAGTTGGCTAAGCATCCGACTCTTGATTTCCACTCAGGTCATGATCTCACGGTGTGTGAGATCAAGCCCCAAGTTCATGAGATTCTCTCTCTCTCTCCTTCCCTCTCTAAATAAATAAACTTTAAAGAAAAAAGAGACCATTTTATTAATTTATAGTAAAATTTGTACACCTCCTTTTCATCTGTTCCTTTCCCCCCCCCCTTTTTTTTTTTGGCTAGGTTTACCATTTCCAGCCCCAGGCATTATTTAGCCTTTTTCACTCTAGGTAAAGGTTAGCACCCTTTGGTTTTGGGTGAAGTAACAATAATATGTCAAGATAACTGAGGGTAGATGAGCCTCAGAGACTTAGAAAGCAGTTCACAAAGTGATTGCCCAGATAAACTTAGTACAGCCTTCATGAGTGGGATACAGGTTAACTACACAAGTCAGAGAGCTCATAGTTGAAGTAGACTAATTGTCTCACGTTTTTTGCCTTTGTTTCGAAGGCAAAGAGCCCTCTCGGGTTGGCCGGAAGTCATGAGCCGTTTCTTGAACGTGTTACGAAGCTGGCTGGTGATGGTGTCCATCATAGCCATGGGAAACACACTGCAGAGCTTCCGAGACCACACCTTTCTCTATGAAAAGCTCTACACCGGCAAGCCAGACCTCGGTAAGAAGTCAGAGAATTGCCTCCTTTGCGGGAGCTGCCTAAATTGTGGTTCCTAGGCCAGGCCGTCCATGAGAACCACCTAGGAAATTTAAAAACGAACAAACAGCACAGCTGCCTGTTTTCTTCTCCAAACTTATTTCCTGAAACTTTCGCCCCACTCCTGAATGGGACCCAAGGGTGTAGTTTTTCCTAACTTTCCAGGTGATTCTGATGCTGGCTAACCTAACCTTTGGCAGCCAGTGGAACAATAGACTTTGTGGATAGCACTTGGCCCTCTTCCCCCCAAGCTTGTCTGAATACCTTTTCATTCATTTTATACTGCCCTATACGTTTTACAGGCAATACAAAAAGTATTACAAGGGCAAGTGAGGAAATCGAATTATTTGGTGACTCTGGGATTCCCCACTAGAAAGCTATAAAGAAGCTTTTCATATTATCTCAGCCCTCTTCAGAAACTAGGTTGTGCCCCAAATGGTTTATATTCTGTGTTGCAAATGGGAAGTTATAAAACCAAAGTCTTCCCAAACCGTGACGAGCCCCTGAGATGATACCCGACATTCCTCTGAGCTGGTCTCCCAAAGTGAAGCTTAGAAGGCCTCTGGTGGCCTGTCCCAGCTTCCTGAGCCTCTCTGCTGAGACCATTTTCACATTTCAGCTTGCGCTTCCTTGCACCGATGTGTGGGGTAGTGGTGTTTGAGCTGCAGGATCATTTCACGCAGCTGACAATTCTGTGTCACATTTATAGCTAACCCAGATTTGGGCCCTGACCTAGCTCATTTTTCTGCAACGTCTCCACATAAAGTGAATCTAAGTAGGCTAAGGCTCATTTTGAACAAAACTCAAGTACAGTAGGAGTAAAGAACCTGGAAGAGTGGGTGGGACAGTTCACTTTTTCACCCTCAAACACTGCCTTCTGATGACTGTAGATGCACAGGATTGCAGAAATTACCTGGTCTGGTCCTTTTTTTTTTTTTGAGAGAGAGAGAGCACGTACAAGTGAGGGAGAGGGAGGGAAAGAATGTTAAGCAGCTCCACACTCAGCACAGAGCCCGACGTGGGACCGTGAGATCATGACCTGAGCCGAAATCAAGAGTCAGACACTTAACCAGCTGAGTCACCCAGGCACCCTTGGTCTGACCCTTTAAGTTTAAAGTTGAGAGAGAAAAGTCCAGGGGTCATGTGATTCACTCAAGGGCATATAGCTGTGCAAAAGAACTGTGGGTGGGTAGGTGGGTGTCTTATCTCCAGCCCAGAAGCAGAGACTGTCTTCCCCCCCTCCTAATCTGGGGGCTGTCATGGTACTCTGCTGATAACCACAGTATTCTGGAGCATCCCGTAGAATGTCACTTGGGGCCTAGTGTGGTTAGGGCTGGTGAGATACTCCACTTTTGTATCTCACTAACTAGAGATATTTCCTCAGTCTTTTCATCAGAAAAGCTATCAAACTGGTTTATAAAAATTACAGCTTTCCAGGGCCGCCCACTAGATATTTGGCATATGGGATTTTTTTCCCACCTTACTACCACGTAAAGGCCTTCAGGGTTATGAAATTGGTATCACTGTCTGGTTTTCCAAAGGATGGAAAATCCTTAAAGCCCAAATAAACATTAATAGACCTTTCAGTTATCAGTCTTGTCCCTTACAATTTCTCTTGCTCAGTAGACCAGCAAAGGAAAACTTTCACTGTTGTGGCATTCCTGGCCACAGGATGCCTTAGATAAATGGCTGTACATTGCAGTCAACCCAGAGAGAGATTTTTAGAAAACACTTCATGCCCAGGGCCTGCCTTCAGAGAATATGATTTAATTGGTCTCGTTCCCAGGTCTTGAGAAATGGATAAAGCTTCTGTAGTTGACTCTAATAAACACCCAGGGTCAAGAACAGCTGCTATGGAGGACTATGATCAATACTTTCAGGACAAGATACTTAGTACAGTGGTATCAGAACAAAGCCACCAAGAGCAGGGTGGCCGCAGCAAACACCAAACAAGCAGTGTTTTGTTCCAGTACAAAGTGCACAGGAAAGCAGCTCGGTTTGGCCTTTGTTCAAATAATACAGATCTGGATCCAAGAGAAGACTTCGTCTCTTCAAAACCAGACTGAGCATCTAGATAAGCCCCCGGATTTCTGAGTCCTCTCCTGCCTCAGCCTTGAAAGCTTACACCGCCTAGACATCTTGTATTGACAGACCACTATGTGCAACATTCCCCCAAACGTGCGCTGACCCACGCTTGCTGGACTTCACCAGCACCTGAGTGGCTCCCAGGGCAGAGGCATAAACGTCTGCATTCAGGAGTTATTGCCTAAGTGGGCCCTTCGTTGGGTTTCTCCTCTTGAAATTCCCCCACCCAACTGTAGACATGTGAAGAGGAGCTAAGCCGTTCTCATTCTGGAATTCCTTCCATTCCTTCTAGTTCCCATGTGTAGCACCAGAGCCTCCCCTCTGCCCAGCCAAAGAGAGTTCAGGCTTAGCAGCCTGCCTCCCATGAACCACCAGTGAGGTGAGAGGAGTTTGGAGGGAACCTCACCCCTGACTCTCTCAACACTCTTGCTTTTTCCTACCATACAGTGAATGGCCTCCAAGCTCGGACCTTTGGGATCTGGACCCTACTCTCATCAGTGATTCGCTGCCTCTGTGCCATCGACATCCACAACAAGACGTATGTAAGGGAAGAAAGAGCTTAAGCATTCCTTGTTGGAAATCAGGTGCCAGGCATATCCAGTGTGCCCCTCCCCTTGGAGACCTGCTGATGTTCATACATTAGCCTAGAACATGGATAATAAAACGTTAATGGGTTCTATTCTTTCCAAGCCAAAAAAACATAATAGGCCTAACAGGTCTTTGAAGTTTGAAAATTCTTTGGAAGTCGGTAGCAACTGGCTATTACCATTGATCCAGTGGCCTGCAGCATATCCCTCCACTCCTTTACTAAAGAATCAGCCTTTCTCTGCTCCAGAAGTAGAGTAGTGTGCTCTTTTTAGAGCAGCCACCCACATATACCTTATTCTCACATTCCTCAAGAAGTAGGAATGACCAAAAATCACAATCCATGCGAAAAGGAACTCATAAGTAAACTGCTGTGCGCCTATGCAGAGTCCACATGTGAGGATGAAAGAGAGCCCAGGACTCCTAACATTCTGCCTCTAGGGTCGTCACACTGCCTCGGACCATTTGCAGAGGGCCATAGCCTCCTGTCTACATAATGCTGTAACCGGTGCTGACCACTGGAGGGGGCTCGAGCTTCCTTTCCAACCGTCCTCACCACAACCAAAGTGGAAAGTTTGCTCCGGTCAGTGGCTAAGGCCACCAAAATACCAACCTCACACTAAAATGTTTTTCTGTCATATCCAAGCTCTCAGCATTTGGGAAAAGAGGAGGTGATGATATTTACCGAACACCTCTGATTAATGCCAGGAGATTTTATCCACATGACCTTGATTAAGTCTCCTAGCAGCCCTGGGAGATAATGGTTTTCATTCCTGATTTTGCAGATCTACATATTAGAGACCCAATTAATTTGAACTGAGGAAGGCCAACTCAAGTGGGATTTGAAGCAATGCTATTAACCCTGCGATCTCTCCCAACTTTTAAAATTTTTTTTTATTTTTATTTTTTGGAACTTGAAACTATAGTTTGACTTGTTCTAGATTGACATGTATTTTTGGAAGCAGTGTGGTTTAGTGGAAACAGCCTGGGGCCCAAGAATGAAAACAAGAAAATGGGCTCTTGTCTCAGTTCTCCTGGTAACTATTTTTGTAGCTGCAAGTTCATTATACGGTTGACCCTTGAACAACATGGGGATTAGGAACAGTGGCTCCCTATAGTTGAAAATCCACATCTAACTTTTGACGCCCCCCAGAACTTAACTACTAATGGCCTACTACTGACCAGAAGCCTTACTGATAAGAAAGTCGATTAGTACATATTTTGTACATTATCTGTGTTATATATTGTGTTCTTACAATAAAATAAGCCAGAGAAAAGGTTCTTAAGAAAATCATAAGGAAGAAAAAATACAGTACTGTACTGTATTTATCTAAAAATCCACATGTAGGGGCACATGGGTCACTCGGTCAGTTAAGCATCCAACTCTTGATTTCAGCTCAGGTCAAGATCTCACAGTTCGTGAGATGAGCCCCCTACTGGACCCTGAGCTAACAGGGCAGAGCCTGCTTGGGATTCTGTCTCCCTGTCTCTGCCCTTCCCCTGCTTTCTCTCTCTGTCTCGAATTAAGTATTTAAAAATCCACATATCACATAAAAGTGGACCCTTGCTGCTCAAACCCATTTTGTTCAAGGACCAGTTCACTTTCTTCGGCATCTTGGTCTCTTTATGTATAAGATGAAACCAGTATATCTGTTGTACCTCTCAAGGTGACTGGGAGGAAGAACTGACTAATTCCTTTAAAGACCTTTATGTGATAAAGAATTGCCGATAGGTATAAGAGGTGTATCTTTCATTTGCTGTGCTTTTGGAATGAGACTTACCTCATCATCCCCCATTCCTTTCCCCTTCTTCCAACACAGGATAGCCACAAATGCCGACTTCTGTTTCTAGCCTTTTTTAGCCTGGGACGCTGGTCCATGTTCTTCTGATCTACACTGGGATTCGATTTCCTTCCTAACCAGAAATTCAAATTCAGCACCCAAACATACGTATTTACTGACTGTATAAAAACATACACAGGAATGATAAAATTCAAATTTAACATATCAGTTCCTTCTGGGGAGGGAGGGAGGGGGGCTCGGGAAGGGGGTCCAGGTGGGATTAGGATACACAGAATGCTTTAACTGATTACCTGTAATATTTTGTTTCTTAGAAAAAGTATCTGAAGCAAAAATGTCAAAACATCCAGATTTGCTGGAGCAGGGTATTGGTTGCATACAGGTTCATTAGAATATTCTCTTATCAACAATGTTTTGTATGTTTAAAGTATTTCGTAATTTTAAATTTTTCACAGTTAAAAAAAGATATCTCCAATCCATGTGGTCAGTCGTCCTATAACCTATCTCTTTTCCACCTCTTGGTCAAAACGGAGGAAAGAGTTCTCTTCCCATGAGATTATCACTGTGTCCTCCACCATTTTCCTAGGCTAAGATACTAAATAACCAGCCCACGTTGCAAGAGCGTCTAAAAGCCTCACAGAGGTCCTTGCTGCTCATGCCCCATTCAGGCCCTTCACTCTGTGGCATCCCTCGTATACACCTGCCAGGTGGGCGTGGACTACAGAGCCAAGTGAGTAGAATATGTAAGCGTGATTGATCCGAAACTGTCTATACTGCTAGGATTGCCATAACCCAGACTCGCTTTGCTGTAGCTGGCTTCACCACCTTGCCACAACTCAGAGACCCACTCTGGATGCCTGAACCGCACTCTCAGTCTAGCAGTGGAAACCTTCCGTTTTGTCCTAGTAGAGGATAAATCGATGTGGTCGAGCAGACAGGTCTTTCTCTGGCCCAAGTCTCCTCTCCCTTTAGCCATAGTCGCCTCCCTGGGTTGGCTTCTGTGTGTGTGGAGCCAGACCTCTACTCTTCCTCTGCGCCCCACAAGCATCGCCTCTGTTCTCACGTCTGTCTGCTCCCTTGCAGGCTGTACCACATCACACTCTGGACCTTCCTCCTCGCCCTGGGCCACTTCCTCTCCGAGCTGTTTGTCTTTGGGACCGCAGCTCCCACGATTGGCGTCCTGGCACCCCTGATGGTGGCAAGTAAGCATCCGAGCACCCCAGACCTCCCGCAGGAACTGCACCCTCGGGCTGGGGCAGAGGGCAGACACACAAGGGTGTAAGAAAGTGCCGTGCCTGTGTCAGCCACGAACCTTTTCTCTGTGTTGAAGGTTTCTCGATCCTGGGTATGCTAGTTGGGCTTCGGTACCTAGAAGTAGAACCAGTATCCAGACAGAAGAAGAGAAACTGAGGCCAACGTTACCAGCTCCAAGACTCCATCCTCCACCTTTGCTGTCCCCTACCTTTATCCTCCCTCCTTTTAGTTCTTCTTTTCTGCACCATCCTGAGCCCTCTGACCCCCTGCTAGCCTTTTACGTTTGGGGTTTTTCTTTAATTATGTTTACGATACCGTATAACTTTCATACAGAAAAGTATATGATGTGTACGAACAATTTAAAGAATCATTTTAAGGTGGATACCCCATACCTTCCCCCAGACCAAGAAATTGCCAGCACCTTCGAAACCCACTGTGTGCCCTTCCTCCACCAGCAGCCTCTTCCAGGACCCTTTTCCAGCCTTCTGCTTTTTCCCTTTTATTTTCATCCCTTCATCTGACTTGCGTGGTGGGAACACGTGAACTGTGAAACTTAACAGCTGCTGCCTTGCCCAGAGCAGCAGCCTCCAAGGGCTGCTTCGGGGTTGCCCTCCCAGGTCGGGCTCCTCTCTGCTGCTGGACCCGAGACTCTGAACCATCCGAGAAATGGGCAGTTCTTCTAAGAAGGGCTCCCCTGTGAGTGAGCATGGCTCATATCCTTGTGTCTACAAGTGGATTGGGGTTGGAAGAGTCTGGGCTGTTTTTAGACCTTCTGGTCAGCTGTATTTGTGTAACGAATTTTGTAGTAAATAGAAAAACCCTGTGCTTGGATCAGTCCTTGTACTTTGACCTTCCCTAAGCCAGGAGCGCTCCTGCTCTCCTCTGAGCTGTAGCAGAGGAGAATCGCAGCATTTTGTGGATCAAATACACTATAATGAGTAGGACAGCTCAAGGACCCAGGCACACCTGGCTGCCGCTGGCACGTCTGGTCACTTGTTCATTTCTCCTGAAGTCCAGTCTGCCTCTCCTTCCCCACCTTCAAGATTCTGAGTTCACAACTGAACGGTCAGGAGGACCCTTTCTTGTTTTCTTGCTAAGGAGGAGACAGCTTCTTGAGAAAGCAGAGGCAGAAAATAGCACGGAAGGAACAGCTGCCTAACCATGGAAAGGAGAGCTTGAAACCCCAATGATAATGGGCTCGAGCAGGTAGTTGCCCTCCAAACAGAATTCTGAGGGGCTCCTCACTGGCGGGGCCCACACGCAGTGTGTAGACTCAAGAACCCATTCATTACATCAACAAAGTATTTATTGAACATTTAACTCCAGGCCAGACACTTGAGAAAGAGAAATGATGTCCCAGGCAATGTCCCTGTTCCTGTGGCCCTTGCAGTGAAGTCAAGGTAATGGACAATAAAGCAACACACAAAAACAACTTCAGACGCTAAGAACTCTAGAATACAAGGTTTTAGGGCGCTGGGTGGCTCAGTCGGTTAAGCGGCCGAGTTCAGCTCAGGTCATGATCTCACAGTTTGTGGGTTCGAGCCCCACATCGGGCTCTGTGCTGACAGCTCAGAGCCTGGAGCCTGCTTCCGATTCTGTGTTTCCCTCTCTCCCTCTGCCCCTCCCCAGCTCGCACTCCGTCTCTGTCTCTCTCAAAAATAAAATAAACGTTAAAAAAAAAATTTAGAATACAAAGTTTTATGATCAAGAAGGTAGGGGGTGCACAGTTCAGATTATCAGGAAAGGACTCCCTGAGGGGATGGGATTTGAGCTGAGCCTTGAATGCCCAGGCATTAGATGTCTTCATATAGGAGGCAGACATTTAGGGCAGAGGGAACAGCATCTGGAAGGTAGGAACCATCTTGTTGAAGGGGTAAGAACCAAGTAGAGAAGTTGGGAAGAGAAAGGTGAGCGGTCAGGGAGGCAGGGGACTTGCAAAGGCAGGATAGGAAGCTTAAAGTTAAATACTTTAAGCTTAATAAATACTTAAATGCACTGGGAATTCTCTATCAGTTAAGGCTTTTTAGGTGAAAAGAACAAAACTGTCTTAAACTAGCTTAAACAATAAAGATAACATTGGCTCACAAAATTGAAAAGTTCAGTGGATTATAGGCTTCAGGAATGGTTTGATCTGACTCTGCTCTGCCCTCCTGTGTTGGTTTCATCCTCAGGCTGGCTTCCTTTATGGTGCCAAAAGTGGTTGCAGCAATACCAGGCCTCACATGCCAACACTACGTCTAGAAAAATAGCTCAGGGATACAGACTATCCCTCCCTCACCAACTACTGTTAAGGAGATAGTAAAAGCAATGATTTTGCAGAGTTTGCATGTAAGTGTAGATCCACATGGAGCCCACCTAAGAAAGTGAATTGAAAACATGCATGAGTTGGATGCGGATCCTCTGAGCATACATCCTAGAAATGTGATTCCTGATGAGCAAAGACAAGATCCCAAAGGATCCAAAGAGACGATTTAGAGTAGTTGGAAGATATTATGAATATTCTATTTCTTTAACCGCCAGTCTTGGCTCCCTTCCGAGATGATTTAAAGTAGAATCCGTAATGTCTCTCCAGCTCAGAACTGCTAACAGATAATGGTCCCAGAATGCCACAGACACAGTGCAATTTCCAGGAAAGAAATGCACAGAAAGCCGATAGCAGCATGTCCAGATCACAGTACGGGGTGAACGCACCTGGGAAGGGAGAAGTGGCAGTTGGCCGGACAGATCAGAAGAGAAGTGGCAGCACCACAGCAGATGCCAAAAGCGTGGACTCTGGCCAGGGCAGGATGGTACAGTCCTAGAACAAATACTTCGGCCACGCTTTGAGGCAGAGCCAGAAACCACAGTGGGCTATCAGCGGTTACCCCGAGTGGACCGTCTGCAAATACACACAGCACAGAAGGCGGTCAGGGTCACGTGCTGGGCGCCGAGTTGCCAGGCACCACGTAGGCCAACGTTCACTTTTACTGCCTTGTCTTTAAAAAGTAACCCACTGGGATGGTAACATCTGCGTAAACAGAGGACCCACCTCCGCAGAAGGCCACAGGAGCTGCTCCTCTAGCCCCAGCCCCTCCCGCACCTGAAATGGGCAAGACTCTCATTCTTGTGCCAAAAGGCACCTCCGCCCCCACCTGATGACAAGGCAGACCACTCGGAGAATCTTTTATTGCCTTAAAACATCTGGCATTACAAACAGAAAATACAAATTATGTTCTTAAAATAAAGGAACAAATGGATCTGGTAAACATTCTGTTAAAAAGTTTGAAGGAGCTGAAGAGTAAGCACCTTTCTCCTTATCAAAAGTAAGACACGCTTTCTCTCCACTTCGCTTCCACCCCCAATCACTCCCCCCACCAGAAGTGTGAACTTCTTCTATTACCCGGAATGTACAGAATGTACACACACACACACACACACACACACACACACACACCTGGTTCCCCTCAGGCAGTGGCCCGGGCACCCCGGCACTGCTGCCAACCGACCCAGGCTGCTCCCGTTTGCCAAGGCCGGGGCAGTGGCCACAGCCAAACAGCACCATGGTCATGATCACAGCTGTTCACCACGCAGGAGAAATTACTGAAATGTCTTATTTTCAGGGGACACCACCCAAGGCCATGAGTAGAGCCAGACAGCAGGCTAGGCAGGAGAGGAAGTCACCTTGGGTTGGTTTAAAGGGACTCCCTTTAAATTCACAATATCTGATTTAAAAAAAGATTACTGCTGGAAGAGGGCAGGAAGAGGGGGTGAGTGTAAGAATACTGTCCCCTCCGGAGGCAGGTGCACTTAATTCAAGCAGACTCACTTCCCATTTCAAGGGCCAGCTTTCCTTCTGCCCCTTTCCTCTCATCTCGCAGAAACAGCTGTGGATTTCTCAGCATGGGATGAATCAAGGTTAGCTCTCAGTAAAGGTTACAGGAAGTTGGCTGGGATTTCCCTCCCTTCAGAGAAAGCAAGTGCAGAGGCTGATGGAGTTTCTCAAGGTAGTGTCCACATGAAGGCATCAGAGGTGACTGTGACCCACACGGAAGTCCCTGGGCAGAGACTCTGTAGAAAAGAACTTAGTCCCAAATCAAGCCACCACGGTCCCCAACTGCCTTCACAGGTGCCCTCACACACCTAGGCAGCTCACTCTCCCAAATGGGTTTCTTCTTCATGGCCACAGCAAAATTTCTGTCAAGTTTATTGATGTTTGGTTTGACCAGCTCTTAGGAAAGGGTTTGGAAGCAGACCCCAACCTCAGGCCAGGAGAAACGAGGCCGAGTCCTGATGGCTTCGTTCTGATGCAGTTTTTTTTCTGATGGTGCTTTTTCCCACAGGAGTCAGCAGCCGGGCTGGTGACCCCCAAATTCCCCTCATCCGGAGCAGCTGCCTCTCCTTAGGACTGGGCTTCTAAGGGTCTTAAGACACTAGAAAAAGTTAATATCCTGAATAAGCTTCCTTTCCGCGATAATTTTGCAGGCTCTTTCTTTGCAGGATGGAGGGGAAGGGGGAAGACAGGGCAGCACCGTTCTCCACCAAACTCTCCCAACACCAGCTCCCATAACCCACGAGGGGGAGGGGGCGGGAATGGAGTGTGCATTTGGTGAAAGGTGCCATCGTCCCCAACCAGACCATGCAAGCTCTTGAATGGGTTCCAGGAGGCAGAGGCACCGCCATCCAAGCCACAGATATTCCAGCCGGTTCCCTCCAAAAGCTGCTCCGGTGAAGACCTGTGTGCTGGCAGTGAATGCTGACCAAAGAGGCGGGGGGGGGGGGGGGGGGGTGTGCCGTCGGTGTTCCCTGAGTCGCCACCACCTTCTTCTCTCAGAAGTGCTCCTCAGACACAATGGTGGGTACTTTGTTGGCATTGCTCTCCTCCTCCTCCTCCCCCTCCTCCTGGAGTTTCTGCAAGGCAAAACAAGCAGGCAACCCTGTGGGTGAAGAGGGGCAAGACTCCACCTGGGCCGGAACGACTGCCTGTTAGTGACCATAATCAGTGGCAAAGTGGGAAAACCAAGAGCCAGAGGCCCCTCGGCGGCCCCAAGAGTAAACAAAGGGAAGAAAAGCAACCAGTCCTTGCCAGTGTGCCCTTTAAACACACACACCATCACAGCATCCTCAAAGAAAAAAGCCAAGAAAGCCATCTCTGATGCCACAGCGACCACAAACCATCCTGTTCCAAGTGCCATTCCAGGCTCCCTCTCAGGAATGAAATAGCAGAGCCTGCTCTCCCTCCCCATTCTGACAGCCTAAAACTCATCTGGACTGGCCACCAAGGAGCTATCCAAAGTGCCGGGTCTGCAACTCCCACGGAATTTCTGACTACCTTCCTTTGGAGGCAGCCCCCAGGACGAGGAGTATTAGGATAATGTGCAGGGAATGGATGCATCAAAGAGAATCTGTATAAAGGCAGGATGCATATAAACTCACTGGCTACAAATATCTCTATACCCTTTATACCTAGAGAAGAAGACTTGGGGTCAGTGTGGCTTTGACTTTCTCGGGGAAAGGATGTGAGGTGGGGTTGGAACTAAGTATGGCCTGGAAGTCATCCTGTGGGGTCCCTAAGTCCATGCGGTGCCTTGCTTCTTACCTCGAGTGTGCATCCAGTTAGTGAGAAGACCTTGGCACAGGCCCAGCCCTGCCCCCACCACCATTCAAGAGCCAGAGGAACATCTACAGGCCCAGCTAGAGTCCAGTGCCAATTGGACAAATGGTGCTTCTCCCCCAGGGACTGTCTCGAGGCTAACGTACATCAAAAGCTGTAGAAACCCAACCTCCCCATTCTCACTCTTGCTAATTTTTTGGCCCCAGGTCAACCTCAGCCATGAGTAGCCTTCGTTCAGGCAACCAGCAGCCTGCTTAAGTCAACCAGGCAGCCTCTCTCCTCTCGCGGACACACACGTGTGTGCCCACACATGCCTGCCCTCTCCAAAGCTGGCACTTTGAAATCACAACCAGAAACCCAGCTTAGTGGGGACAGAAGTACAGCCACCGTCTCTTGGCTGAGAACTACCAACTGGAAGAAAAATGGAAACCCAAACCAAGATTTTCATCATCGAGGTTAGTCACTAGCCCCAAGCCAGTTCTGTCTCTTTTTTCCAAAACTGTACATCTCATAGATTAGAAAGAGCAGCTCTGGCCACATCTGCCAGGCGCCCTGTCTTTTTACCTGGCTCTGATGATGAATTCATGTGGTGGTGGCCAGGTCTCACCCTGACTGCCGTGGGGTTTTAGTGTTGGGCTCCAGTGGAGGGATGCTCTGTAACAGCCCTGGCTTCCCTGGGTGTCAACCCACCATGACTCTGACCTTCCCATACCAATAAGCCTCCTCAGGTGCAAGTGAGGTCCAAAGATGCATGGTGAGTTATCCAGGGACACAGACGGTTGAGCACGATCCCCAGATTTGTCTCCTCTTCCTACTCAGTGCTATTTCCAATACCCCATCCAGAAGGTGAGTAAGCCAACAACTCCAACCTTGATTAACAAACCTGGTCTATGTGCACCAAGATGCCGCTGCAAGAATAATGAAATAGTGGAGCAACCTAAGTATTAAACAAGAGGAAATGGAAATAGAGAGTTGTAGGATGTAACTGGGGAAAAGCTGACAAGCTAACATTAAGTAAACAATCAGTTTGGGAAACCAATATGCACAAGCAAACCCAAAGAAAACAACTTTAATGACGGACTATAATGTTATTAGGTTATCTCCGGGTGCTAGGATTAACAGGTGACCTTTTCTTTCCTCGTGTTTGCCCATGTCTGCCAACATAAACACAGATTACAGAGTAAACAAAATCTCTTATCACTTGACACAATATGTCACATTCCAAATTAAAACCTTCTCCCAAGAAATCTCTCCTGTTTTGTTACCGGCTCTCCTTTTTTATTACCCAGGCTCACTATATATTCACCAAAATGTTCCAAACCATCGTTTCCTTTACATGGGCACAGGTGAAAGCCCATCTCCGCCGTGGCAATGCCACAGCCCTCACGCCAGTCTGGAGAATGGCATTTCTGCTCCGAGGCTTTCCCTGCCTCCCCGCTGAATTTACTGCTCCCTGCTGCAGCCTGCCAACTCTATAGCGTGATATCAGAAGACAAATAATAGAGAACTAAAGGTTATCATCTATCTGCCAACACATATCCTTACAACGCTAACTATACCTCTTTCAGGTACCATTTTTTGCCTTGGAAAATTGGCCAAGTTTTCCAAAACGATATATCCTCAACATTGGTACTCATACACTGCTATAGCAATACAAATTAATAGTTTTGATAGTACCTTTCTAGACACCAGTTTGGCAACACGTATCAAGGTCTTTAAAATGTGTGTGACCACGGATCCATTTCTCAAGGAAACACTGTGCTTAAGAACACGCGCAAAGATTCAGCCTCCGGGACGTTACTCACGATATTGTTTATAACAATGATTGAAAACAACCTTAATGTCTACAGACAGGAAAACTGTTAAATCATGGTTTACCCATGTGCACTCATTTAAACACTGTGCAGTCATTTAAAGCATGTTATAGGGGCGCCTGGCTGGCTCAGTCAATCGAGCGTCTGACTCTTGGTTTTGGCTCAGGTCATGACCTCACAGTGAGTCTGAGCCCTGTGTTGGGCTCTGCGCTGACAACATGGGCCCTGCTTGGGATTCTCTGTCTCCCTCTCTCTCTGCCCCTTCCCTGCTTGGGCACGCACTTTCTCTCTCTCAAAAATAAACATTAAAGAAAAAGAAACTTGAAGACAAAAAAAAGTATATTGTAAAAGAATAATGACCTGATAAAGCGTTCACAACAAGTAAAAAAAAGCGATAGAAGATTCCATTTTTCTTTTAAAAATATTCACATATCCATATATAAATATAAAATATATACACATACATATTCTATGTAGATATAGACATTTAAGTAATTGTAAAACAACCAGCATTTCATCTCTAGGTGATGATACAGGATGATTTTAAAATTTTGTATACGTTTCTGTATTTTTTAGTTTTTCTACTAAGAACATGTATTACTTCTGTAATAGGTTTTGGGTGTTTATTTGTTTTTTAAGTAATATCCCACTTTTACTCCTCAGATTTGAAATCGCTTTCATCCTGGCTCAGATATGATACCTAACATTTTGGCTAAAATAGTTCCCAGCTGATTAAAGCAGTTGGGAAACCCTCTTCTGTTCTAGATCATACTCTCAGTCCTCCCCCTATATCACCATCAGCTCTTGCTTCCTGACTTCTCCTGTTAGAGCCTTACTGGAAGTCCACTGGTGCAGGTCCCTTCATCCCCATGGCACTGCCTAAGGGGCTGTAACCTGCCAGGAGAGCCACTGATTTGAGTCCACCACCACTGTGGTCGAGGTAGGCTCCCACCTTTCCTCTCCAGCCACTGACCCCAAGGCTGAAAGCAGTGGAGCCAGGGTCTCAGGACTTGTCTCAGGATCCAAGGAGTGGGCGCTGCTCAGCAGACTGTGACAACAGTGACGTGCTCTGGGGACCACAGCAGGGAGGCCAGGAGAAGGGAAGGAAGCAGAAGAAGAGTCCAGGAAAGAACAGCACAAAAACCGTGCTGAAACACCCACCAAGGAAACTCTTGGCCACCGTGTTTATGCGAGCTGAGCTGATCTCACATCATCCAGAGAACTAGCCCACTCTGGGAGCCCCTTGGGCCCACCCATGCTGCCACATCCTCAAACAAAGCTTGGGACCCAGCTCTCAGCAAAGCAAGCTCCCACATACTCACATTCTCAGGAGTTTCTTTGTTTGCTTTCTGCCTCCGGAGATCTGCCCTAATGAATGCTGAGGTCAAGGGATTGAAAAAGAACAACAACAGAGACACAAGAGTTATTAAGGAGACCAATGGACAAGTTCACCCAAGAAAGGGAGCCCTCATTTTCCT
Source organism: Panthera uncia (assembly GCF_023721935.1). Lineage (NCBI taxonomy): Eukaryota > Metazoa > Chordata > Mammalia > Carnivora > Felidae > Panthera > Panthera uncia. Next base: position 26,003,972 of record NW_026057582.1, read on the forward strand.
AAGGGTCACCTACTTCAGATATTCCAGGGAAATGGGGGTTCCACCTGCCAACTTGATAAAGCCTGGGGATCACTGATGTCCCTGACAGGCAGAAGCCAATGATGAAATTGGCCTTCATTTATAGATCACTAATATTTGTCAGGGAGTTTGCACACATTGCTCTAATCTTCACAACAACCCCCATTTTATAGATTAGGAAAGTGAGCCTTCCAGAAGTTGGTCCACTTGCCCACAGTCAAACAGCTATGGAGGTTAGTGTCATAGTCTGGGATGCAAACAAGGGTCTTTTGGTACCAAAACCCAGGCTCATTCCACTAAAAACATGCTACCGCCTCTCAAACACATTTCCTAACAAGCCTTCCCTTCTGCCCCTCTGCATGTGTATCCCTCAATCTGTATGATCAGTCAAAACACTGAGGTCTCAAATTGCCAACAGCCTAAGCCCATGAGCAGCCTGAGCATCATCCTGTCCTGAGGCCCCAACTCACCAGTGAGGACTGCTCCAAGGGTGAGGAACACACACAGAAAGATGTTCCCAGGCATGGTTCCATAGTTGTCAATAATTTGACCCTGGGAGATGGTGAAGATGATCCCGAATACCTGGAAAGGCACCAAGAAGACTGGAAACAAGGGCCCAGCCAACTAGCCCACAGAAGAACTGAGCCGCCATGATGCAATGCCTGTGCCAGCCAAGTCAGGTAGGGAACAAAGAGCCATTGCTTTGGGGCCGCCACCAAATAAGAGCCCTACCTGGGCAGACACGTTAAGGAGGCCAGACGACATGCCTTCTGATTCTGGGTATGTCAGCTCCACAGCAAACTCAAATCCCAGGGGGAGATAGCCGGTCATGAAGAAGCTGAAGGCCGATCACAGAAACAAGGTGATGGAGAACTTCAAGAACAAGGAGGATAAGGAGCCCACCTCCTCCCTTAGAACTCCTTTTCCTGTTTTGTTTCTTGCCATCAAGACTTTCCAGGCCTTTGAATAATCAGGCCATCCCCCAGGTGGTCATACCAAGGAAAGAGATACCCCTGTAGGTCAGGAAGAAGTTCATATGTAGGCTTCATGCTCCTGAGGCTCCTGGGGTCCCCTGCTTCCTCTAGTTCCAGCCATCAGTTAAAGACAAGGTCAATGTTTACAGAAGGGATGGGGATGCCTGCAGTGTTCAGCCCTCAGCTGAGAAATTCTGTGTCAAAGGTCCATAAGCCCTGTGCTGGGAGTGGGAAGTCCCTGGACACTGAACAGCATCTCCATGGCTCTTTGAGACCTAGAAGGAGGAGCTCAAAATCCTCCTTTATCCCTCTGGAGAGTCGCCTGCTGAGAAAGACTGGGTGTCTGTCTCTGTCACCATCTCTCTCTCTCTCTCTCTCTCTCTCTCTCTCACACACACACACACACACACACACACACACAGGAAAATATCTGGGATGTGAGGCTAAGCAGAGATCCCTGTGGAAGGTGTGCTGTTTCCTAGGCTTCCTCATATAACAGGTCCGGAAAATTCCAATTCTAATTTCTTACACCTGCACCACACTTCATGCTGCTTTCGCATCTATTTCTCTCTCGCTCCTTGCAACAACTCTACAAGACAGGCCACTCTCATCTTCTTTTAAAGATGCAGAAACTGAGGCTCAGAGCAGTTCAGTGATGTACCTGTCATCAGTCAGCAGCAGAACTGAGACAAGGACCCGGGCTTTCTGGTCCCTAGCCCTGTGTACTTTCTATGACTCCACATTGTCCCAGGCAGAGCTAAAAGAGACTCCGAACATTTCCTAGCCTCTGTGAGGTCTGTGAAGGACAAACTCCATCCCAATAGCATGGAAGCCCTATTAGACAGCCTTTTGCAGCACTACACATAAACAAGGCCTCTGGGCAAGATTTCCACATCTCCAGAGGTCAATGAGAAGTCAGCAAAGAGATCAATGTTGCTTCCAAGATGTCAGCAGCTCTAGGAGCCATGGGATGCTGCTTCCCAGTTAAACAGTTTAGAGGTGAAACTTACCCCATTGTGCCAGCAGTGATGAACACTACCCATAGGTGTCCCAGGTTCAAGGTCAATGTGTACACCACCATGCCAACCACAGTCATGATGTAGACCACCAGGGTTGTCTCCCTACAAGCAGAGGCAAAGAAATGGAGTCATACACTTCTGACCTTAACAGGATCATTCATTCATTTACTCATTGTACAAGTAGCAACTGGGGACCTGCTGTGTGTCAAGCCCTCTGCTGTGTGCTGGGACATCTGCTCTCGCAGAACTTTCTGTCCATGAGGTTGATGGACACTGAACCGGTGATCACACAAATAGTCACTTAATTACACCATGGCCACTGCTACAAAGGGTAAGACCAGAAGAGTATGAAGCCACCTTGCTGCATGTGTGTTCTCCGCCTGCAGAACCCGCTCAACAAGATCAAGCTGCCCCACAAGCAAGAAGGACACAACCCTTTCCTTTCCTCATCCTTCACCAAAACTACGGAACAAACATCAGCAGTGGTCAGGCAGCAGTGGCGTGCAGGACTATCCCCAGAAGCTACCCAACTCCGCTTATCCGCTTTGCCCCAAGACCCCATCACAATGCTGGGCAGCGATCTGCCGTTTAGAGTCTGTCTGTCATCTCGAAGTTCTTCCTGTTGCCACTCGCTTGTCTGAACTAAGTGCTTGTCTCCAAAGTCAGAGTGAGAAAGCTCTGCCCACTCCCCATTTCCCTTTGTCAGTCCCCCCAGAAGGACCATTGGCAACCTGCCGCTGCTTCTTTAGGGCTCACCCTGCTTGTGTCCCTCCCACACTTTTTCTCCCATGATGCCCACTCACGACTCTGTAGCAGCCCTGACTCCTGCAGCTGGACCCGCGTTCCTCTCCCTGTCCTGCTTCTGCACATCCCTCTGCCTCCTGCCACGAAAATGAGGACTCAAGACAATGAAAGCTTACAGCCTTCACTCGTCTCCCCTGAAGCCAGAAACACGGTGGGGATGCCAGCAGATGTATGCTACAGTCATACCAAACTAATGCTGCATTTATTGGGTGCCAGGAATTCTGCTCAGCACTTCACCTGCATTTATTATTTCACTCAAGCCTTACAGAAGCCCCGCAGGAAATGTAGGACTATCCCTAATTTTACAAATGAGGACACTGCGGCTCCGACCAGTTAAGTTACTTATTCGAAGTCACCCCCTGAGTAAATGCAGAGCTGGCATTTGGACCCAGCACTTGGATTTGAAACCTATGCCCTTTCTACTGAAAGAAACTATTACACAAATACACTCGAATACACCACAGGGTTACCTCTTGGGAAAAGCTCAAGGCCAGAGGGTGCAAAGGACACCCCTCCTACTTGGGGCTTCAAAGCAGCCGCTGAGGGGGCGCCTGGGTGGCTCAGTAGGTTAAGCGTCCGACTTTGGCTCAGGTCGTGATCTCACAATTTGTGGGTTCAAGCCCCGCATCAGGCTCTGTGCTGACAGCTTGCTCAAAGCCTGGAGGCTGCTCCAGATTCTGTCTCCCTTTCTCTTTGCCCCTCCCCCACTCACACTCTGTCTCCGTCTCTCTCAGAAATAAATAAACATTAAAAAAAAAAAAAAGCGGGGCGCCTGGGTGGCTCAGTCGGTTAAGCATCCGACTTCAGCTCAAGTCACGATCTCACGGTCCGTGAGTTCGAGCCCCGCATTGAGCTCTGGGCTGATGGCTCAGAGCCTGGAGCCTGCTTCCGATTTTGTGTCTCCCTCTCTCTCTGCCCCTCCCCCATTCATGCTCTGTCTCTCTCGGTCTCAAAAATAAATAAACGTTAAAAAAAAAAAAAAAGCAGCTGCTGAGGACAGAGGAGCTTCCTCGTCCTCCACCCTGCACCCTCATCTAGTCCCCCCCACTCCCCACCCCGCAGAAGGCAACTTCATGGATACCAGTTTAGCTCCTCTTCTGCCATATTTGCTTAACCATAGCTTCGTTTTAAAGCACTGACCCCTTTAGAAAACCTATATGTAGTCCCAGCCTGAAATAAAGGGATCTGACCACCCAATTTCCAGCCTCCAAACCAAATGGGACAAATCCGGGCGCCTCAGGGAGAAGAGAACTGGCACCAAAAGGAGCAGGTCACAGAGCTCTCACCCCTTCTCTGCCCGGGTCAGAGCGCAGGGGGAGAACGTGTCCCACTGACTGCAGGAGTCAGACATCAGCGACCCTAGGCAAGGGTGGCGTCTGCGCCCTGAAGTGTTCCCCTAGCCCTTCCACTGTATTTTCTAGTTCTTCTCAATCATCTGGCTGCCCACATTGCAGCCCAGCTGACGCTCCACTCCCTCCCCTCTCCTGCCACAGAGCAAGCCCTGGATAAAGGGACACTGCTGTTCGCCGGTTCGCGGGAGGGCCAGACCTCACTGCTCTCATGTCTGGTCGAAGCAAGCAATTGACAGATGGCAGAGACGAGGTGGCGGCCAAGCTCCACCAGCAGTCATTAAGCCAAGCCAGGCTCCACGTCGTGTCCAGCCAGGCGGCCACATCCCCAGGGATGGCCTCAACTGGCCTTTGTGTAGGGCAGCCAGAGTGAGACCTGGTCTGACCAGAGCCTCACAGAAGCGGGTTTGTGTGGCAGAGAACAGGTCTGCCACCGTCTGTCGCCTCCAGGCACTGGGAACTTTGGAGGCCTCAACACAGCAGCAGCCCTGCCCCAGTGCAGGACAACCCTGGCAGCTAAGCAGCCGACCAGCACCCAGTGGGTGCAGAGCACTGGACAGAAGCACCAAGAAGGGAAGGATGTTGGGTCTCCTGTTCTCCACAGCCTTTTCTCCAAGCCCGGCTGTGGCATTGAGGCACCAGGGTGGGTTGCTTTTTACAAATGCAGATTCCCCTACTGAATTAGCATCCACGAGGGCGGGGCCCAGGAATCTATTTTTAATAAGTGTCCTGGATTAGCCTGGCATACACTAAAATCTTAGAAACACTGTTCTGGGCTCCTGGAAACACACTGGGCATTCAGGCCCAAAGCACATCACAGAACTTACCAAGGAGGTATAAGCAATCGCAAGACGATACAATGTAAATCAGAGGAAGCTCAGATGCCCTGCTTTACCCCCTGGGATCCGCCAGGGAGCCAAGGGAACGGGCAGTGGCACCACCTCCTCGTCATCGCTCTTTGGGGCTTCCACAAACTTTCTAGCTGCTGGCATCTTTCCACGTTCCTTTTCATTTCTCCCTCATCTGCCCCTTTTGCAAACCACACGGAGGGATAGGGAAAAGTACCGTGCGAGGCCTCATGTCCATCTCTAACCTTGCCAAGATCCCCATGGATGGGGACTGTTTCCCTCATTTTATAAATGAGGAAACTGAGGCTCAGAGAAGATAAATGTGAACCACTTGACCACTGAGACCCCCCAGTTGCTGCACCCAAACCTTTGGAGGCATGTAGCTGATGAGTATGTCATTTCGAAACACGAGCCCCCAATTCTCAGTCTAAGAGGAGGTCACTTACTTGTAGGTTTTCGACCTATCCAGCCAGATGCCTGAGATCACAGCCCCAAGCATTCCTGCAATGACGATGGTCAGGCCGATTCTTCCAGCATTCACTTCTTCCCCCTGGGAAAACCACAGCCCCAATAATCACCCAGCAATGGGATGAGACATCAGACAGAGCACAATCACCATGAGGTGAAGGGGCAAGGGCAAGCAACTCTCTCAGCAGGGTGAGATGGCCTTTAAGAAGTTGCCGGTGGGGAGAGAATCCCAGAATAGTTGCTCCTTCCAACCAAATATAACCCTGCATGTGTGTGCATGATCCTGGATGCTGAGGTGAACCAAACTGTCCTTACACCTACTTTGCAGCAGATTTTTAACCATTTAATCCTTACAGCAATCCTTTTATCTTATTTATCATTATTCCCATTTCACAGATGGGGAAACTAAAATACATATATATTCAAATATTCCATACTTAGTTTTTTTGAGCTATTAGTGCCAAAAGGAATAGGAAGATAGCAGTTATATAATCTCACTTACTTCTGAAAATTCCCACCATAAAGTTAGGAATCAATATTCCCCACTTGACAGATGAAAAAAACCAAGGCACAGTGAGATTAACCTACTCAGTCCAAGGTCATGAGACATTTATTAAGTGCAGAGCTAGGATCTGAATTCAGACCTGTCAGACTCCAAAACAGGAACACTTTAGCCACAGTGGCCTCCCACGTCTGCAAGTGTGAGACCTTTGTCCTTTCAAAAGCGGGCTGGACTCTAGGACACTCAGTATCCCATTCCCAGGATCCAGCCCTTGCTGGTTCTGGCAACATTTAGGAAATGCTTTCAGATGAGCAACTAAGAGTTCAATATTACACTCTGCCCCGATTTTACAAATTAAATATTTCATATGTGGTCTATATGTATGTATGTTTACCTACTATATTGCCAGGCACCATGCCATGTGCTTTACATACATATAATAGATATGAATGTATATATGAACACACACACACACACACACACACACGCAGTATTATTTACTTTCTAATCCTAAAAATACTCTTCCAATAAGCAATTATGTTTCTTTTGTAGAGAGGAGAACAAGAGCTCAGAGAGGCTAACCAGCTTGTCACACAATTTAGTGCCACCAGAGCTAGGGATGAGACCCAGGGCTGTCTCTCTCCAAACCCCATAAGCATACCACCGTACCATGCTGCCTGGGGGAAACTAGGGTTAACCACTGCCCCAGCTCCTGCTGAGCCGGACAGAAATCTCACTCTCTACAGATCCAGCATACTGAGGGAACTCCCTTACCGGGTAGTGCAAGATCACCATGCGATTCAGCAGAGTTGACAAGGCATAAAAAGCACCAGCATTCAGACCTGAAAGAGGGAGGGAGAAACAACATTAGGGACAGCCTTCCGCCGGGGCCGGGGCTAACTTCTCCCTCCAGCAGTTAAGGAGGTCAGAAACTCTTATCCCTGTTGCCATTGTGACTGGTATCCTCAGAAAGTATAAGGCTACTCTGCAGTTTCTGTCAAAGAAATTCTCCAAAGCAACCAAAAGTAACCATTTAAACCATTTCTTAGCCACACGCCACTGCCCTCGGATCCTTTTAACCCTGGCCTGGAGACACAGGCTCTAGAAAGCATTACTCCCAAGCCAGAGCAGAATACATTCCTCTTAAGCGCTGACCTATTGACCTGTGGGATCATCAGAACCACTGGACATCTTCATCTCTCTTGATGACCTGTCCCGTCTCCAGATTGCTCCAGACTTTGATCCCTGACGCCACTCTTTCCGCAGGTGCTTTCTCTTTCCCCATCCCTCCTCCAACTTTCTTCTTGGATTCAATGTCACACAAAATCTTATGTTTGAAACCAGAGAGGACCCTAAAGAGCACTTAGCTGACTCTCCTAATTCATCGACTCACCCAACAAATAAATGAAGCACCTGGAATATAATGTAAGAATCCGTGTCCTTGAAGAACGAGGCCGTTTGTCCAAATCTATACAATGAGTTAGTAGCTAAGAAGCGACTGGAACTGACCCAAAGGAGAAAGGGCCTCCTGCCCTCCCTTCATAATAACGACAATGGCAGTGATGATGATGGTGACGATGACGGTGAGGAGGACGGTGAGGATGGTGATGGGGAGGAGAAGGATGGTGAGGAGACAGTGAGGAGGAGAATGGCAGGAGCACACCATTCTCAATACCTTACAATCCTCATGCCAAGGTAGGTAATGTTCTCATCCCCATTTTATAGATGAGAAAAATGCACACAGAGTTTCAAAACAAATACGGAAATCACTTTGTAATACCCACCAGGAATCTTTTTCATTGTAACTACTTCTGAGGCTCACAAGACTCTCACACTTAACATAAGACACACTTAGAAGAGTGGAAGTAACAGGACACGGCTCATGGGGAGGGGGCAGCCTCAGGAGGTTCCTCTTCAATGGAACCAGTCTATAGAACACCAGACCATGGAGCCGTCCGTAAGCATACCTTCTAGGGCCCCACAGAGGACAGGCCAGTGGCAAGAGTCGCCATGCTCAGAGTGGCACAAAGAAGGCCTCCGATCAAATATGAAAAGGTCCCCCACTCCAGATAGTCATTTTTTAAATTTTTATTTAAATCCAAGTTAATATATAGTGTAATAATGGTTTCGGGAGTACCAGATGGTCATTTTTATCACAGGAGGTCATTTTTATCATACGCGATGTTGCCTAAATGTAGTTGATTGACTCCCTTTATCAGGTTCCCAGAGGAAGGAGACACAAAGTTAAGTGAAGGTCAAATTCGCATGCAAAATGAGAAAGGGAGTTTGTCTGCCATTCCCACACTCACACAGGTAGTAAGAGGAGAGGCAGGGCTGGATGTGAACCAGACTCTGTGGCTCCAGGGTCACCAGTCTTAATCATTCTACTTTCCATCCTCACAAAACTGGTTGTCAAAGATTTCCCCAGCTCTGGTTACTGACAACTTCATGTCCCAGCAGGTCCCTGCAGGTCACCTGAGGAACACTGCAAGGTTTGGCTCAGTGCCACCTCCTGAGCGGTACAGAGCCACAGTGAGCTAGAGAATCCAGAAGTGTCACCAAATGTCACTACAACTGCCAAGATGCTTGATTACGAGAACTTTGGGGCTCTTAGCAACTTCTAAACCCAAACATACCTGCCTAACCTTTATGCCACACACATCCAGCCACTCGGAGATTCCATTCCTGAATCAAGGAGACACATTCCTGGAAAGAAGGGTGGGGTGGGGTGTGGGCAGGGAGAAGGATGAAAATGCCCCCTTCCTGCCCGTCACACTTCTCTCAGCCCCTGGTCCCAGTCTAATACAGTAACGGGCAAGGGGACATTCCTAGCCACGCTCAGCTTCAGTGGTCATCTGCTCTCAGTATGGGGTCCAACTGGGATGAACAAGGCCAGTAGAATCCATAGGAAACAGAGGGAAATGATCCAAGAGGACTGGGAGCCAACCTCCAACCCCAAACACCATCACTTTTGTGACCCTGAGAAAGGCAGAGACATACAATCCCAAGTAGGCTGGCCCGCGCTATTAAAGCTGAGGGGTTTCTCTCTCTGGGGCTCAATGGTTTAGAGGAATCTGTCCCAGAGTGTAGTCCGTGGTCTATCAGCACCACCTGGAAGCTTGTTAGAAATGCAAATTCCTGACCCCACCCCAGACCCACTGCTGTAGAAACTCTGTGAGTGGTGCTGGGAAATCTGTATTTGAACAAACCCCCCAGGTAATTCTGATAATGCTCAAGTTTCAGACCCAGTGGCTCAGCCAGACTAGTGGGATCTACCAATAGCCATCCCCACTCCCCCCCAGGCTGGAGACTGAATCAGGGCTAAAGCTAGGAAGGGGTCAAGGGGAGAGGAGCAGGAGTTCACCCTGGAAGGCTGCTGCCATTCTTTCCAACCGTTTCTACAGTCCAACGCTAGAGGAATTAGGAGTTTTTGCACAGTTTCTGAATCAATCTTTAATCTAGGTGTCCCTCCCCATATTGTCAGAGGTTGCCAGACACAGTTAAACAGCACAAGTTCACTCCACTGTCCAAACCAAGGGGTTCGACGTCCACATTGAAGGGCAGGAATGAAACGCATGCTCTGCCCTCGGTGTGAATTTCCTTTGTACGAATAAAGGTTCCTGAGTGATATTCAGGTCTGATTATCCACAGCAAGGTAAGTCTGTCAGATCAGGGCCACACTCTCTTCCCTGAAAGGCCTGGTCATGGCTGGAACCAGTCACCTGGGAGAAGTCCCTGTCACTGAGGAGGTGGGATTTAGGAAGGAGGAAAGGATGTGTCATCACTTTCCCTTCTTTGTCAAACTGTTTTTCAAACTGTGGTCCCGAGACCACTGGCATTAGAAGGCTTTAGAGTTTAAAAATGCACATTCCTAGACTCCACCCTGAATCTACTAAATCTGATCCTCCTGGAATGGAGCTAGGAATCTGCAATTTTAAAATAACAACAACAACAACAAAAACAAACAAACAAACAACCTGGGCATTTCTTAGACTCACTAGAGTTCAGGAATAAATGGCCTTGGGAATACAGAAGATCAAAGACCAGGCCCATGCTCCCAGGTGCTGGGGTTAACATGGTGGCAGCTGGGATGGGAAGGGGCTTCGTGACCATGAGAATGACCCATAACACACCTACTTTAGAGGTCCTCAACCCTGCTGCAAACGAGAATCACCTGGAATGCTTTTTAAGAGCAAATTCCCAGGCCCTCACCCAGACTTTTGGGAGTCTGAATGTCCAGAAGAAAGGCAAGGAAATCTAGGCACACACTCAAACAAACACCCCAGGGGATTCTATCATCAGGCAAGCTTGGGAAACACTGATCCCAGATCCTATCTCTAGGTTCCGGATACTGTGTGTTCATTCCCCTTCTGTCCTTCCTTAACTTGTAGTAAACCCTCATTTTAAAGGGCCAGCCTGACCTCAGCAAAGCTCCAGGGAATCATGAGAAGGCTATTATTCCCACTCTTAAGCAGGATCTTAGTGGGGGCCATAAAGCACCTATGGAGGTGGGGACAGTGGTAAAGCCCTTGAGAGCCCCAAGGGAAGGTGTCTTTGAAGCTCTGAGTTTGGGTGCCCAACACTGAAAGATTATTCAGAAGCATCGCTGAAGGCAAGGCTGGGAGATAACATGGAAAAGTAGTCCCTTTGAGGACATTCTCTAGAAGAGGAGCCTTTTCAACAACTTTTTTCAGCATGGCAGTTGTTACGTCATTGATGATAAGACAGCAGAGGAGGCCATGTGAAAGCAAGGCCTAGGGACCCTAGGAGAAGGTAGCCAAAGAAAGGTTCTTTTCTTCACTCCCACCACACCCTCTGTTGATACACATCTGAAGACCCACCCTGACCCCAGACTGTGGCAGATCTGTGGAGAATCTGGTTCCAGCCCTGCGTCTTCCTGCATTGCCAACCTTGAAGAAGGGATTTCTCCTCTTTACTAGAGGAGGACACGGTCTCTTATTCCTGTGATATTTCAGCAACATCAAACACAACCCCATCTCTGCTCCCCTCCCCTCTAAGTTGGGCTGCCAGATTTAGAAAAAACAAAAACAAGGGCGCCTGGGTGGTTCAATCGTTGAGCATCTGTCTGCCTCTTGATTTCAGCTCAGGTCATATCTTGTGGTTCCTGGGATCAAGCCCACAGTCGGGCTCTGCACTGGAGCCAGCTTGGGATTCCCTCTCTCTGCCCCTCCCCTGCTTGCACTCTTCCTCTCTCAAAACAAATTAACATTTAAAAAAACACAATACATCCAAATACATTTGAATTTCAGATAACAATTTTTTTAGCATAAATATGTCCCAAATACTGAATGAGACCTGTTTATGTTTATGCTGAAAAGAATGTGCTATTTATCTGAAATTCAAATTTAGCCAGATAGCCTTTATTTTATCTCTCAAACCTCCCTCTAAGGGTCTGACCAGAGGCCTACAGGAAAAAGCCCCTGGAATCCCTCCAAAGCCTTCACTGGGTCTGCTCTGGGCAGCTGACTCAGCAGCTTGGAGAGGCACTTGGAAAGCCATTATGAAGACAATACTGGACATCCCGCCATCTACACAGGAGCTACTCCCTACTTGGTGAAATCCAGTTCAGACCAATGAAAGTATGTAGGACATCAGCAAAGTTACCAACACAACAGCAGTATGGATTCATGCAGCGTCTATTTGCAATTGCTTTAAAAGCTTTCATTTCCACTCCTATGGGAAGCAAATTTGATTCCTATTTTCCAAGAGGAGGATAACTAGAGAGACAAAGGATGGGCACAGGATGGGTGAAGGAGGTACTCTCAGTAATTGGCAGAGCTGACATCAAAATTCAGACTCCTCTAAACTCACCATTCCAGCACCTGAGGCGCTTACTCGAAGATATGTCCACCCACGTCCAGCAAATGTGCCCATGAAATGCTATCATCTGCTCAATTCTAGCTGCATGCTCTTAAGTGCATATAATTCAGAGAACAGAACATCAAATGTACAGTATAAAAAGTATGAACCATCTTCTTCTTCAAAGCCCAACCTGAAACTGCAAGAAGGGTGGGGGGAATTCTGGAGGGCTTCAAAGCATCTAGTTGAATTTATAGAGGGTTTTGTTTTGTTTTGTTCATAATTTGGAGCACTGATTTAATCTGGAAGAGAACAGAGATTCTTGGGTGGCTTCAGTGCCCAACACTGCCTTTACATGACCTATAAACCTCAGACAGATACACTAAGGCCAACACCCCGTCACTTCCAAATCCCAAAGATGGCTGGTCAATGTAAGTTGGTCCTGCTTCAAAAACCCCAGAACTCTAGATCTGCAACTTAGAAGAAGACAACCCCCTGGCAACTGGTCTGGAGAACTGAATGTGAGGAAGGACATACTCCCCTAGTTAGACCCAAAGACCACTCAGGCAAGTGGGACTAAAAGAACTCTGGCTCTGTTTCTAAGATGCTCCTTTCTGCATGGGGAGGCAAAATGGCATGGTGGTTACGAAAATGGGCTTTGGTGTCAGACAGAAATTTAAATCCCAGCTCTGTTGCAGGGTGACTGGTGGCTCCGTCGGTTGAGCATCCAACTTTGGCTCAGGTCCTGATCTCACGCTTCATGAGTTTGAGCCCTAAATTGGGCTTCCTGCTGTCAACATGCCCGCTTCAGATTCTCTGTCCCCCTCTCTCTCTGCCCCTCCCCTGCTCATGTGCTCTCTCTCTCTCTCTCTCTCTCTCTCTAAAATAAACATTAAAAAAAAACAAAACACAAAACCCCAAGCTCTGTTGCTTGCTAGGTGTCCATTTATGGGCAAAGAACTAAACAGAGCCTCAGTTTCCTCATGTATAAAAATGTAATGGACTTAAGAACCTATGTCATGGGTTTGTTTTGAAGATAAAATGTGATAATCCATGTAAAGCACTTAACATGGTGCCTTGACACACAATAATAGCTCAATAAAACTTTTTCCAAATCTGTGATTAAGCCTAAGAATCATTTCCTTGTTGGCCAAGAGCCTTGCTGCCAAGTCCAATTATCTACATGGAAAAAAGGCTTGCGGTTTTCTGACTATAATGAAATGGGCATATATGCAAACATCCAGATTAGTTTCACTCCCTCTCACTGGAATAACCCTAGGCCTTTGATTCAAAAAGTTAATAAATTCTATGGATACACCATGGAATCAAATGCTCCCAAAGACTCAGAAATGAATTGGGGTTTTTGGGCTAGCGTGATCTCAATTTCAATGACAATTTACTCCCACCCTTTCTCTCCTAGCCTCCTGGGACTCCCAATATGCATATGTTGGTTTGCTTGATGGTTTCCCACAGGTCTCAGGGTCTCTGCTCATTTTTCCTTATTCTTCATTCCTTCTGTTCCTCAAACAGGATAATTTCATTTGATCTGTCTTCAAGTTCACTGATTTTTTTTTTCTGCTGCCAGCTCAAATCTGATTTTGAGCTCTCCAGTGAATATTTCATTTTAGTTAGTGTATTCTCAATTCCAGAATTTCTATGTGGTTCCTTTTTGCCCCTGTCTTTATTTATATTTTTACTTAGTAAGACACTATTCTCTACTTTTCTTTCATTCTTTAGGCATGGTTTCCTTTAGTTCTTTGAATGTATTTATATTGTTGATTTACAATCTTTATTATGTTCAACATCTGGGCTTCCTCAGGAACAGTTTCTTTTAACTGTTTTTTTTCCTTTTCCCCTTTGTGTATGGGCCATACTCGTATGTCTCACAATCTTTAGGTGAAGCTGGACATTTTAAATACCATATCAACTCTGGAAATGAGATTCTCCTCCCTCGCCAGGATCTGTTGCTGTTGCTGCTGTTTGGTGAGCTAATGTTTAGACAGAGATTTCTTTAAATGCCTTAAACTAATTAGTCTCCACCTTTGCCCAGGACATCCTCTGTGTGGGGGCTGGGCCTCTCCTTCCAGGCTCCAGCAGGCACGTGACAACTCTGCCTTAGCCTTCACTTCCTCCTCGCGTAGAGCCTCAAGGTGGGCCAGAGGTGAGAGTTTAGGGCTTTCTCAGATCTTCCCTGGGCAGGTGCATGTGGACTTCTAGATTCCTAACAATATGTCAGAGGTTTCCAAAGCCCCTCTGAACGTCTCAGTCTCTAGATTTCCCTTGCAAGATTTTTGGCCAGCCTCCTGTTTACCCCCAACTGGTATTATTCCCTTAGGCAGCTATGATGTTAAACAGGGATTGTTTTCAACAAAAGCCCTGGAAATAGCGCTTTTCCCACAGAGCAAGCTCTGAGTCAAGTTAAATAAAGGCAAGTCCTCTGAATGGGGTTCTTCTAAGGAACCGTCGGATATCAAATAATCACCTAGGGATGGGGCTTTTGGGAGAGCTCCAAAATTGTTTTTGCCCCATCCGGTGGTTGTGAGGCTGCTGGTTCTAAGTTCTCACAACTACCACGGCTGCGAGGCTGCTGGTTGTCAAGGCTACCACAGAGACTGGGAGAGGCGGATTGGAATAGGGCAACTTAAAACACAAAGCTCACTGTTCTTACCATTATTCAGCCATTTTTTCTTAAATAAATGTCCCTTGGGCTGTTGCAAGCCTTTGTTTCAGAGTTCTGAAAATTTGATTTTGACAATGTTTGCCGGTTGTACTTTTTGCTTTATGATAGAACAGATTATCCAAGGTCCTCACCCCACCATTCCAGAAGTGCCTCCCTATCTATTTCCTGTGTGATCATTTAACCCAATAGATGAGTGTCCAGAAGTTTAAAACCACTCTGCCAAATTAAAGACCATATCAGCAAACAGCCATGCAAGAGGGAAAGAGGAGGAGTTGCTTTGCTCCCCTGCCTCTAGAATGAGATCATTGCCCAGTTATCACCACCATCATCATTCTCTTCCATAGGAAATATTTATTAAGCACTCATCTGCCTCAGAATCCCAAGGGAGGCCCCAAAAACCCTGTTATCAGATGCAATAAGGTTTATGGTCATCAAAGGTCAACACACTTGAGATGTTTAACTCGAGGAAAAGCGAAAGTTCTTGGAACCATGGAATCCTCAGTAAGAAAGGGGTCCCAAAGGTCATCTGGTTTTATTGTCCATCTATACAGCCCGATACTCTCTACAATATCCCCACTAAGTGACTGGTCCCATCTACACTTGAATACTTTCCAGTGATGGGCAACTCATATAACTTCTTTAGTTGGGCATCTTAAATATTGGAAATTTTGTCTTTATATTGTGGTTGAATGCAGAGACGTATTCAGAACTGAAAAGCTGGAGAGAATGAGAAATGGAGACCTGAGACCTTGAAGACCCATCTAGCACTTTTCTAGGTGAGAGGTCGCTTATTTTTTTGCGAATGACTGAAAAACAGGTGTGTGCCTCTACTGGGGATGATACTACCTCTTACCTAGTGTCTCAGCAGATAAACACTTTAATTTAGATAAAGTGCATGATAAGCCTAACAGGAAACTCTGACACAATTCTAGAAATGGGTATAGGTATTAAGCATGTAGACTTTGCAGTTAGATAAACCTGTCTTTGCATCCTGACTCTGACAATCCGAAGCTGTGTGTTCTTGAGCTACTTACCTAATCTGTCTTGAGTCTCAGCTTTCTCATCTGTTAAATGGGGATGTGACGGGAGTCCAATAAAATCATACATGAAAGGTCTTGGCACATAGTAAATGCTGTTGTTGCTTTAAAATTCAAGGTTTGCGACCCATCAGAAAACGTAAGGTTATCGCCAACTGGGATTTCACCAAACATAAGTTATGTCAAACCAATCTTATTTCTTTTTTTCTTATGGTTACTAAGCATGTTACACACTTATTGACTCTTGATTTTAATCAAACTAACTACTAGATTAAATGGCCAAATGGAGGCTGGACAGCCGTATAGCTGAATGGGTCTGTAAAGACCCTCTTTAATGGAATGCCACGAAGCTCCGCCCTTGCCCCTGTCTGGTCCTCCATTCTTAGTAAAGGTTGGAAAGGAGCCACACAAAACACCATGTTGGAAAGGCAAGCCGGGGCATCTGGGTGCCTCAGTCGGTTAAGCATCTGACTCTTGATTTTGGCTCAGGTCATGATCTTGCCATTTGTGAGACTGAACCCTGCGTCAGGCTCTGGGCCGACAGAACGGAGCCTGCTTGGGATTCTCTCTCCCTCGCTTTCTGCCTCTCAGTCTCTCAAAATAAATAAATAAACTTAAAGGAAAAAAAAAAAAAGGAAAGCCAATACACCAGTATAAATGTGCAAATGTATCTTACCAAAAGCCAAGAAAGTAAAATGAAACAGGGATATTGTCTTGCATTCAGGTAAAAAAGGAGTCAGTGTTACAAGATGAAGGAGGGTTGGTTGAGGAGTAGTTCCTGTGGCAAAATTCATGTATGCACTCATTCATTCTTCATCCATTCATTCACTCACTCAACAATTGTTAGAGTATCCCCACCAGGATGGCCACTGCTAAGGAACTATAAAGATGAAAAGCCATAAATCCCCACTCCTAGGGTGTTCACAGTCTAGTGGGAAGACAGACCTGGAAATGTTCTTTTTAATATTTTTTTATTATTTGAGAGACAGAGAGAGAGAAGTGGGGGAGAGGCAAAGGGGGAGGGGGGGAGGGGGGACAGAGAGAGAGAGAGAGAGAGAGAGAGAGAGAGAGAATATCTTAAGCAGGCTTCATACTCAGCACAGAGCCCAATGCAGTGCTTGATCCCATGACCCCTGGGATCATGACCTGAGCCAAATCAAGAGTCAGACTCCCAACTGGCTGAGCCATCCGGGACCCCTGGAAGTGTTTTTTGGTTTTTGGTGGGGTTTTTTTGGTTTTTTTTTTAATGTTGAGTGTTAAGAGGTACCAGGAACAGCACAATAAAAGAGGTAAAGGTCACCTAATACTGCTTTATAGCAGTGATACTCAGGTGAGACTTGGAGAATCAGCAGGCATTTTTGCCAGACAACCTGACGTGGGAAGGAATGGTTTTCTAGAAGAACTTTACAGAACAGGCAAAGGCCCTGAGGCACAGCTGACTCCCTTGGTTGAGCCAAAGCAATGACTTTACACACACATTTGGGATTTGGAAAGAGTAACACACACAGACACATCGGGCCTCTGGCCTTACATTCTCAGTTTAAGGACGTTCCTGGACACACGTGCACCTTACCGTAGGTAATGACAAGCAGCACAAAGTTGAGGTTTCTGAAGAGCCGGACAATGGAACTTAAGTACGAAGCATCAGGGGACGCCAGGGCGTAGCTCAGGGATTGGGCCCTGCTGGGGGGATGTTTAGGCTTCTCCTTGAATACTGAAAGGAAAGAAACAGAGATCACTGCAAATCCTTGTAGCCCCACCCCTGCAGAGACAACACATGGACAGGAGCTGGCTCCCTCATCTGAGAATCAGCTAAAACGCAAAAAGGCAATATTAAATCTTCCATTAAATCCTTCAGCCCCCACTCTCTTGAAGCTGTTTCTCACTGCCTGTGGCTGAGTGAGTGGTCCTTTGATGACTTTTTCTTTTTCTTAATGGCCTCTGGATGGTGCACTCGCTGGGCCTCCCAGTCAGTGTTCGAGGATCAAGGAGTCCCCAAATAAGCAGCAAATAACACACAGCAGAGCACTGAAAATAACAGACTAGTAGTACACGGGTAGAAAGGAAGTGAGAGCTGAGGCTTTGGGATTAGTGAGCCCAGTGAATAGCTTAGCACCGCAGCCCCTCCTGGGGGGGACCGGACTGTGTTGCCCGTGCTTAGCCCAGAGCCTGGCACACGGCAGCCAATAAATACTTCCTGAATAAGTGAAAAGATCTTCTTGTACTGAAAAAACCTCAAGTCCATTCCTAGTTTGTCGGAGTCTGAGTCTGATATGTGCCTCATGAAGAGGCAAGAGGATTAATACACATACCCCTGCAGGAGTGGTCACCGTGACAGGAAGGACTGGGGAGCGACAGTGGGGAAGTCATTCATTTTATGTTCGATTTTCAGCACAGCTGGTACAATCGATTTGACGGCCCTGATCGCTGTTCAGTTCTCTGGGGGCAGATAAGTTTAACCAGCTGTTTGGCTAAATTGCCCCCCCCCCCCCAGTTGCACCCAGGTAAGCTGCATGTAGCCTCCCCCACATGCCATGAGAATGCCCCTAACTCCAGTTAGAGGAAGCTCTGGAACTGAGGCTTACTCCCTTGAAGATCAAAGAGATCTTCACCCCGCCCAGAAAACTTTCCAGCCCTAACATCAGAGCCCTGCTTCTTCCTTCTCCAGAAATAGTCCTGGATAACTTCCTGCCATTAGAAACCATTCATCCATTGTCTTGCCTGTTCACCTCCCCTTGCAGCAGGGGAAAGAAAGCAAGGCAAGAAGTTATTCCTTCTCCGCAACAGCAAGTGTTTGTTCAAGGACCTAGCATCCACGAACCAGAATCCAGATGAGATTTTTCAATTCCTGACTCAACGGGCCACTATCTGGCTTGATAGTAAAAATGCGAGAATGTAGAAATGTCCTGCCTCCAAGGACTTCAAAGGCAAAGCCCCAGGCCCTCATCTGCTACAAACACAAGCATCCGAAGTTGGGCACATTGCAGTTTGAAACTCAAAGTCTGGTTGAGTAAGAGGGGCCCAGACCGGACTGTTCTTTCTGTTCTGTGGCTTTCACCCACAGCCCTATAGCTTCTCACCCTCCCAGAAACAGCAAGTCGTCTGCCCAAGATACCCCACCAGCTTTGAAAGGCCATCAGACATCAGACTTTCTCATCTTGGACCCCGGGGAGAGAATGCCTCAAAGAGAACATGGGAATGAGCCACAGGATTGTAAAACTGTGTTCACTTTGACGGTGACAATGGCAGGGAAGAGCGAAACCTTCATCCCGTGAGATGGAATGTTAGCCGGTTAACCTTTAAAGACTAATGACTAACTGACAATGAAAGCCTCTGCTACGCTCTTTCTGAATTTATCACAGCACATGTAATATCACTCAGATGATAAAAGAGATTATAAAACGTATTAACCAATACAGCCATGATTAAATGCACAGGCACATAAAACTAGTAATAGTTATCTGAGGTTGGTAGTTGTGATTAACTAGTACGGGTTAAGTTAATAGTTAGTCTTTTTTAATTTTAATTATTTTATTCATTTAAAACAAAAGTTTTAATGTTTATTTTATTTTTGAGAGAGAGAGTGCACGAGAGCACATGGGAGAGGGGCAGAGAGAGAGGGAAACACAGAATCCAAAGCAGGCTCCAAGCTCTGAGCTGTCAGCACAGAGCCTGATGTGGGGCTCGAACCCACAAACCATGAGATCACGACCTGAGCTGAAGTCAGACACTTAGCCAATTGAGCCACCCAGGCGCCCCTATTTTACTATTATTTTTTAAGTAAGTCGACCTACCACGTGGGGCTTGAACTCATGACCCTGAAGGGGGTGCTTAGCTGGCTCAGTCAGTAGAACAGAGGACTTTTTTTTTTTTTTTTTAATTTTTAAAAAAAGTTTATTTAGTTTTGAGAGAGAGAAAGAGCACACAAGGGTGGGGGATGGGGCAGAGAGAGTGGAGGACAGAGGATGTGATGTGGCTCTGCACTGACAGCAGCGAGCTCGATGCAGGGCTCAAACTCACAAACCATGAGACCCTGACCTGAGCAGAAGTTAGACACTTAACCAACTGGGCCGCCCAGCCGCCCAGAACATAGGACTCTTGATCTAGGGGTCATGAGTTAAACCCCGAGATCAAGAGTCTCATGTTCTACCAATTGAGCCAGCCAGGCACCCTGGTTATTCTTTTCTTTATGCTTTTTTTGTATTGTCTAGATAGTTCCCTAATGAGCATGTAGTCCTCTTATAAGTTTTTTTAAAGCCTCAAAAAACATGGTCCCCAGGCATTCTCACGTGAATCTACGAGACTCTTAGTGTTTGCAGATCAATTCTGTTTTATTTTGTTTTGTTTCAGAAATTTAAAGTATAGAGTTAGACATAGACAAGGTTAGGCTTGAATCCAATCTCTGCCACTTACTAGCTATCTAATCTTGAATTTTTTACTTACCTCGCCTTAAGTCTCCTTTTCCTCTTTGTTCAATGGGACTGATAAGGGTACCTTCACTCATAGGGCTGTTGAAGATTCAAGGAAATCAGGCATGCTTAGCACAGTGTCTGTGATATATATCATAAGGACTCACTGGGGTTTCATCAAGAGGGTCAGCAGCCTGCCCGTTAATTCTGGTGAGGTTTTATTGGGGAACTGGTTAATTACAGTTACACCTTTACTGAGCAGCTAATAAAGTACACGGGACCAGCTAGCACTGTATGGGCTAAGATATCTGAAGACCATTAGAAGCCTGACCTCCAGTTTCTATAAATGTCCATGGCATTCTAGGGCCATGTTCACAAGGCCCCCACCCAAGTCAGCAGAACCTCCCTGCCTCCTGTCCCCCCATCAGTGTACTAACGACCTTACCGATGATGACAAGGATGAAAAGCAGAGTGGCCACGCCTCCTATTATGTAAAACATGATGCTGATGTGGTAGGCAAGCTTGTCCTGGTCTTCGATGTTGGGTACCAAAACAGGAGGGACCAAGAACCCAATTGCAATTCCAAGCTATAGAAGACAGAGACAATCAATCACAGTTTCCAACAGCCAAGAGGTGACAGCACAAATTTAAGGAGACTCCTGATAAGAAACATAAACCCTAACTTCCAGTCCTTCTTAAAACCCAAACAGGGATTGTTTCCCCCTCTCAAAATACCAGAGAGATCTTTCTTTTGATTGACAACTCAACTCTCTTTGTTGATTGACAACATACCCCTGACCATCCCAATTAGCAATACCTACTGAAAAAAAAAACCATAGTTGGGGTTCTCAATACAGGCTGGCTCTTCTCTAGCTACCGACTAATGAACAATCGTTCCAATACTTCCATCTTTATAGTAGACCAAAAACAATGCTGATTTTTTTTTTCACTGAATTTTCATTTCACTGACCTGTCAACCTAGAGCTGAGAGACAGGTTGAGGGAAAAATTCTACATCCTACAACCCCAAGAACTTGCAATCGGTAGGAGATGACAGCCTAAAGTTGTTACCACATTCACAAATGTGAAAGCTTAAGTTCACTGGGTAAATAACTTATACTTTACAAAGCATCTGTAGTGTGAAGTCACATGCCACTGTGTAAAAATATACACACAGGACACAGGGACATGAAAACTGGCTATAAATAAACACACATATACACACACACCAACAAATTAACATATCTCATACCTGTCTTAGAGTTCAAACTCCAGTGACCTGACAGATAACACGACTTGGGTGTTTCAAAGGTCAGAAATGCCTTGATTCAGTAGTGAATACGGGTGGCACAACTCCCGAAAGCCCTTCTGACACACATAATACCAAGGCAGGAATTGGAAAATAGCCTGAGAACTCAGGCAAGCCTCAAATTCCAAGAGTGAAGGAAGATGAGGAAATCCTTTGTCTTAAGGTCCCACTTGTCCGTTAGTGTACTTGAACTGCAGGTAGAAAGCAAGATGCTTTCAGGCCACACTATAACACCATTCACCGGCTTCCGATCTGCTGACCACCTTGATTGGTTTTCCAGCCTGTCAGTTACAACCACTTGGGATGGTGGTTCTCAGTTCCGGCATTGTTGCAAAAGTCATCATCAATAGGCTCAGAGTAGGGGTCTTCCAAGTATGCCAATATATAATCAAGAAATCAAACAGATCTTTAAAGCATCTACTATGTGAAAAAGTACTCTGCTAGATATTTTACCGAGGTACCAAGGTACCAAGGTATGTGACAGGGTTCACACCTTCAAAGAGCTTTATAATCTAGTCGGGCAGGGAGTTTAAAACAGAGACACAAAAGATAATACAAATGGTGATATTTGTGGATTGAAATGACACAATAGTATTGTTTGAAAGTTCCTTTGTCATCCTCTAGTACAACCTGATTATTAAAGGGCCAAGTGGCGGCTGAGTGAGGTTAAGTTCTGGAAGGTAAGTGATTCATTCAGGGCCACAGGACTTCTAGCAGACTTGGGATGAGAAAACACATCTCCTGGCCTCTCAGGCCAGGGCCTCCTCCACTGGGCCTGGCACGGCCCTCCAGGGCTAAGAGCCTTGAGAAAGGGCCACATGAGCAGGCTTTTCCAGAAGAGAAGATATTTGATATCCTTGGAGCCTCATCTGATCCTTGGTCACAATGATTTGCCAGAGTTGAATCTAGCTTCTTAAGTGCTTATCTCCAAGACTTTAAGGGGTAAAAGCCAGCCCTAGACAAAGGGACAAATACAACTGCCACAGCTCAGAAACAGGGCCCCTGCAGGTCATAGCTGGCCTCCTACACACTTCAGCGTTGGAGACTTAGACATGGAACAGAACCCCGGAAGGTCCCTCTTGCAAGAATGAGGGAAGATATGAGAGATCATTCAAGGCTCTGTGATTCTTTCATTCCCAAAAGGACCCTGATACAAGCTAACCAAGCCTCAGTAATCTTCTGCCTTGAGAAGTAAGTTCTCCCAGTTGGCTCCACACTACACACCTGATCCCTCAGAGACTGGACTCCATTCTCAGTCTATACACTAGGCCTGAGTGAGTGTTATTCTACCCCCAAATCCAGCACGGACACCTTCTCCAGCCAGCAGGACACAGCAACCAGCTGTAGGGGCCTGTGGTGACCCAGCCAGATAGCAACACTGCCTCGGTACCCTTTCTCCAGGAGGAAACTGGCTTTGGACATACTTTCATGGGCATTGTGACAAGCAAAAACATAGGGACTGGATTGTCAACTGCCGCGTCTTTTGTTTTTTCAAGACATATTTATTCCTGCTTCTTGAGAGTTGGGTTCAGTGAGAGGGTACAGCTCTACTCGGCTCCCACTTCTCAAGTCTATCCCCTGGTAGGTGCTCAGTCATGTTGGCTAGTTGGACAGATGGACGGATGAATGGACAGATGCTGGAAAACTCTCATCTGCACAAAGCTGTCAGTATCACACAGGTCTGCCCATTAGGGTCCATGTTCTTTCTACAAACCACATTGGACTCAGAGTGGTAAGGAAATAAATATGTATGGGGGAGAGGAGGGAGGATGGCTGTTCATTTCTTGAGCATCTACGGTGCACTGGGTATCTAACAGAACTTATCCTTTTTATTTAACCCAAGAAACTTTACAAAGAAGACAACAATGAGAAACAGTGATGGTCCACACCCTGCCTAGGGTCACACAGGCAGCCAGTGGAAGAGCTGGCCTCCTAAACCAGTTCTGACTCCAGAACCTGACCTCACCTTCCATCTCCCATGACACGTTGGTATGATACTAGTCAACACAGAAGTCTGTATTTTCACCCATTCAACTTCTGTCATGAATTTTTAAGGACACCTCAAGAGTAAAACTCAGAGACCTGCAGCCCAAGTCAATACGAGATTAAATCAAAGAGATGGGAGGGTGCTACCCAGGCACCTCTCCTGCACTCACAAAACCCAGACCCAGGCCATGAATGTAAATGACGAAAAGTCATCGTTAACCGGTTTGACTTGGTTTATGTCCTAGTTTTATCATCCTCAGCAAAATATTAAGTCATGGGCAAAATACACAATGGACAGTCAAACCAGTCTCAGTCTTAGCTCTTCAAGAGCTGACTCTTTAAAAATTGCTTTTAAAGCAGGGTTCGAAAAATAAATACAATACGATAAAAGTGGAGTTAGGTTCTCTTCATTTCTACAGAACCTATAGCAACATTTCCCAATGTCGCCTGAAAAGGTCTCCAGCCCAACCCCATTGTGATCCTTCAGGTCTGGGGTTTGTCCTGAGTACTTGTAATTTGCATATGTAGGCAATCCTTAATCACCCATCAAGGAAGCTTGGGTGACAGTTTGGGCGTGGGTCTCCCAATGGCTTCCATGGGGCTCTGCTCCCGGATGTTTTCCCGCTCTGCAGCCAGTGTTATTTGCAAAAAGTGATTGGATTATGTCCTTCCTCTGCTTAAAGCCCTGCAGTAACTTCCCCTTGTTTTTAAATTAAGTAAAAATCTAAACACACCCACAGGCAAAGTTCTGCACATAGGGTCATTTGGTCCTGGTCTGCTATTTGCTCCCTGGGACTCTATCACACCGGCCTCCTTTCTGTCTTTCAAATATCCAAAGCATTTTGGACAAGCCCAAGGATTTTACACCAGCTCCTCTGGCCAGACTAGAATGCCCTCCCGCTCCATTTCACTGGGTAAATGCAGACATCCCTCAGGCCTGAGCTCAAGCCGCACTTGTTCAGGGAAGCTTTCTCTGATGTCTCATCCGAGGTCAGGCCCCACACAGGTAGTTTTATATTTGTATGATTATTCAATTAACATCTGTCTCCCCAATCAGACTATAAGTTCCACAAGGGCAGGGCTCACATTTATCTCTAGAACCTAGCAAACTAATCAGTAAAATATGGAGCTTTTCACAGAGTATCTCAATCCTCAAAATAAGCCCAGAAAGAGGGGTGTGTGACATTAACCCAATTTTATGGACGATGAAACTGAGGCACAGAAAAGTGAAGCGACTTGCCCAAAGTCACACAGCTCTAGGTGGCAGAGCTTGAGTGTAAATGCACAGTCGCTCTGTATCCAGAGCCTGTGAGTCTAATCACTATGGTTCACTTCACCCCAAAGAAGGTGTTTAACAAAAATGCAATGAATCAAAGGATGAAAAGGTAGGCTGGGATGCTCAGTGTTCATTTTCTATTTATTTCTGCCCTTTCTGCAAACCCAAGGGTGATATCTAAACACCACTGCCGTGTCACTGGCATGAGTACCTCCAGAGCAAAGGTCACAGTCAAAAACACATCTGTGCAGCCTGAGGGCTCTGGGTAACAGCAAAAGGCCATACTCCGTGTAATGCGTTACTTGTCATTCTTGCTTATTACGCATTTGACAGATCATAAATAAACCCAGAAATCCGCCAGGCGGCATCGAAGAGGCTAAGATTTCCACACTTAATCCACTGCACAATACAACATGTGCTATGTTGCCTCTGAGATCCACGGAACCACTGTCCCCATCACCAACCACAATGGGGCATTCAACAAAGCCCCAAGTCACCACTGAGTCAGAACACAAAGCTTGCCCTCCCAAATGCTGTGTGGTCATGAATATGCCCAGACCATTAAAGGAGAACCCTGGGGCTTCCACAAAAGGCAGGAAGCTCTGTGTCAACACTATGGTGAGGTCTTTGGTCCTAACGGAATAGAGACAGACCACTGGTCCCCATCTGAGCCCTGTGCTAGGGTCCCAGGCACCTCACCCTCCTGACCCAGGCCATTGATGAGGTGGATGCTGTCCTTCTCGGTAGGAGGCAACCATCTCAACAAACAGGTTCTCACTTGCCCAACCTCCTTCTCCGCCCATTCCTCCCTGGAGCACACCCGCCATTCAGACAAAGATGGACCCGCTCTCGGTGCCAGAGCTGGGCCATTCCTGGGCCATTGTCTCATTTCCCCTGGGCACAGTCACCAGGTCAGGGCTGGGCATGTCTCTGGGATTTCAGGGCTCCCAGGAGCCGGCTCCCTGGTGCCAAGGGTAAAAAATGTCCCCTAACTGGGTGGGCAGCTTTCCCTGCCACAGAGGCCCTGGGCTTGAAGTCTTACTTCAAACGTGGTCTCCTGATGACCTCATGGGGAGCTCACCTTGCTCCTCGAGAAATTCACACCTATGTTGTGTACAATTTAAAAATGAGGGGCGCCTGGGTGGCCAGTAGGTTAAGTGTCTGACTCTTGATTTCAGCTCAGGTCATGATCTCAGGGTTCGTGAGATCGAGCCCCGCACTGTCAGTGCAAAGCCTGCTTAAGATTCCTCTCTCCGTCTCTCTCTCCCCCCTCCCCCTCACATACTCTCTCAAAATAAAGAAATAAACATTGAAAACAAAATAAAATAAAAACAAACCCCTCACCCTTCTTCCTTTCTGCCTCAACAGCCCTGGGAGACATCATCACTCTAACACAGTGGTTAAGGGCTCGGGCTCTGGGGTCAGAAAGACCTGAGTTCGAATCCCAGCTCTACCAGTTACTAGATGTCTGACCGTGAGAAGAGGATTTACCTCCTTGTTCCTGTTCCATCCATAACTAGATACCATTATCTAGTTATACTACCTAGCTCTCGGGGTTATTCTGAGCTCCTTCGAACAGACTGTGCAGCAGATAGGTAGGGGGTGCCGTAGGCCCAGCCCTTCCCCTGCACCCTCTCACAGCAATGGCGGACATGAGAAGCTACCAGGCCTAGGAGGCATGGTCTGTTTAGGGCAGCCAGACAAACCACCTCCCCGGTTCTCATCTTCCCTCCCCAGCTCCTTCCTCCTCACTGCTCTTTCTCAGTTCTCTCAGTCACCCTTGACCTTGCCCTCCCACACCCACTCTGTCCCCAACCCTCCCAGGCCCTCCTTGGAGCCCACTTTGAATGGGCAACTGCGAGCTCCCTTCCATTGCCATGTGCCATGTACTCAGGTGTGCATTCTTCAGCGCTGCACTGGCCACGAGGTCCCTGCTCGGGGACCACAAGGAGTCAGCCCTCTCAGAGGGAGGAAGGAGGTCCAAACCCCTCAGCCTGCTGTTCTGGGTTTTCTTCACCTAGTTTCAACCTACCTCTCTAGTCCCATCTCTGCCTACTTCCCGCTGTATCCCTGGTACTCCGGCCAGATCAGATGAGTCACGATTCCAGTCTCTCCATGGTCTAGTTTCTATCTTTATGCAAGCAGCTTCCTTGCTTGGAAAGGGCTCCCTCTTTTAATCTTTCAGAGCCCATCTCAACGTCAGCTCCTTCCCTGGGTTTCCCTTGATTATCCTAGCGAGGAGAGATCTCCCTGCCCTAAACTCCTCTAATCCTTTGGTGTTCTGCCATTTTTCTGACACGAGTCTGGTGCCTGGTAAACTGAACAGGGGCTTACTCAATAAATGGGTGTTGAATGCACGGGGTTCAGCTAGCTGGTCTGTCAGGAACACATCACTCCCCTTCCAGATTAGCTGTGAGCCCAGACCTAGGGAAAGATGCGGCCGGAACTGTAAATCCAGACAAAGTCCGCAGGGAAAGTTTGGTGTCTAACTTCTGAGGCTGCATGGCTTGACATCAGTGTCACAGGCGTGGCCACCATTAGGGACGCCACCACTGATGCTTTGTCTCCCAGGACCACGTACATGTAGGGAATTATGT
Source organism: Panthera uncia (assembly GCF_023721935.1). Taxonomy (NCBI): domain Eukaryota; kingdom Metazoa; phylum Chordata; class Mammalia; order Carnivora; family Felidae; genus Panthera; species Panthera uncia. The sequence goes on from NW_026057582.1 coordinate 26,031,067, forward strand.
GCAACACTCGGAAGTGACTTCAACACTCATTGCCCATCCCCAGCGGGTACCGGTGTGGGCATTTAAACACCCCAAAAATGGTGCTGTTGAAGCATATACATTTGCACACTCTCGTACGGCACTTAGACACGTTTACCCCTATGTCTGGTTAAAATGATGCAAACAGAGGCTCCGGGGTCCCAAATGCAAGGGAGTAGGCCAGAGTGAAGGCACTCTGCAGGAGAGGCACCTTCGGACCGGTAGAGGAGGCTCAGAGGGACATCCGGGCACTGAGTCTGTGGATGCCTCCAGAAAGAAGCACGGAGAATGGGGTGGGTGCCGGGGCACTGAAACACTGAAGCTGAACAAACAGTTTAATTGTGGAAGTGAGCCCCCAGCCACCTAGGAGCTCCAGGCAGCTCCTACGAAATGCCACGGTAAGCAACAATGTGCACGCAAAGCCCACTCATATGACTGTGTTTTGGAAAGCCCCAAATCCAAGCCCTTGGCTTCTTTTGAAAAGGCCAACTCGGGATTAAGGAGGTAGCAGACCTTTATCAGGAACAAAAACAATCCCATTGATTTGGGAGGCCATAACTCACAAGGGGGTTTATGGATTTAAAAGGCTAAGCTGAGGTCTCCAAGAAGTTGGGAAGCAGGGTCACAGGGGACAGTCATCACACCTCATCAACTCAAGAGGAGCTCAGCACTGTCAGTGTGGAGCCTGCTTGGAACTCTCTCTCGCTCCCTCTCGCTCTCGCTCTTTCTCTCTGCCCTTCCCCCACTTGCTGTCTCTTGCTCTCTCTCTCTCTCTTTCTCTCTCTCAAAATAAATAAATAACCTTAAAAAAAAAAAAAGACTCCCAGGGTGCCTGAGTTAAGCATCAGACTTCGGCTCAGGTCATGATCTCACGGTTCGTGAGTTCGAGCTGCGCATCGGGTGAGCTCCAGCCCTGCTTCAGGTGAGCACCACTTCTCTCTCTTTCTCTCTCTCCCCTCTCTGCCCATTGTGGTTCTCTCTCTCTCTCTCTCTCTCCCTCCCTCTCTCTTTCTCCCAGCCCCTTGCTCACTTGCGCCTCTCTCTTCTCTCAAAAAAAAAAAAAAAAGACTTAGGACTCCCTCCCCATTCACAGGGTTTGCCCTCAAATCTAGGACTATCCTGGGGACTTCTACTACCCGGCCACTCTTGGACTTCTTCAGCCCTTTGGGGGAAAAGAGGTTAGGGAAATGCAGGAAGCGGCAGCTACTGAAATTAGGAAAGCTTCCAACTGATTCTTAAAGACAAAAACAGTATAACAGCTGATACGTGGAGCTCACCATGCCAAAGTCACCATTCTAAGAACTACTAAGCTGCGCGCGCACACACACACACACACACACACACTACACACACACAATCTTTTAATCCCTAATTTTTAAAAAAATTTTTTAATGTTTATTTATTTTTGACAGAGAGAGAGAGCACACGCACGCATGAGTGGGGGGAGGGGCAGAGAGAGAGGGAGACACAGAATCCGAAGCAGGCTCCACGCTCCGAGCTGTCAGCACAGAGCCCGACGCGGGGCTCGAACTCACAGACCTTGAGACCATGACCTGAGCCGAAGTCGGATGCTCAGCCAACTGAGCCACCCAGGCGCCCCTTTTAATCCCTATTTTAAAATTGAGGAAATGGCATTTGAAGCAGCTTACCCAAGGTCACATAACGATACGTGATAAGGCTAGACTTCAAGCTCAGGCCATCTGTACTGGTCTGTACTCCTAACCATTAGGTTAAATGATGAGGTGCTGACTATTAGCCAAACTAAAAGGAAAAGAACTAATGCAAAACAATCGCCTCCTATGTGCTAGGCAGTGTGCCAAATGATTTCTCACACGTTAGCGCATTTAATCCCTATGAAAACCCCGTAAAGTTGGCATCATCGTGTCTAGTTTGTTTTTTTTTTTTTTTTAATTTTTTTTAACATTTATTTATTTTTGAGACAGAGAGAGAGCATGAACGGGGGAGGGTCAGAGAGAGGGAGACACAGAATCTGAAACAGGCTCCAGGCTCTGAGCTGTCAGCACAGAGCCGGACGCGGGGCTTGAACCCACGGACTGCGAGATCATGACCTGAGCCGAAGTCGGCCGCTTAACCGACTGAGCCACCCAGGCGCCCCTAGTTTGGTTTTTATAGATGAGAAAACATCTCTGATTTGCCCAAGGTCACTCAGCTTCTAACAGCAGGACTAAGAGTCAAACACATGACTAGCTGACTCCAAATCCAATAATCAGGGTGAAATTCACGGAAGAGACGGCCCTCAAACACCCGGTAATTCCTCCAGTCTTAAATGTTCCATTCCGTAATCCAAGCACCTCCTCCTAGGTCTAGCTGTTGGAGGGGAAGAGGTATCTCCAGCCATAGTCTACTTGGTTTACTCCTTAGTTACACCCCATGGGATTTCTTATTCTCATGTAGTGCTGAGTTTTGTTTGGGTTTTGTTGTTGCTGTTTTGTTTTTTCCGCAAGCGGTGGTTGTTGTCTCCCCAGCTAGGTTGTCAGCACCTGGAGGACAGGGTCACCGTTTAACATGGCCTCGTGTGACTCCTCCCCACAATGCACCCAGCACAAGGCCAAGGGCAGCGATGACTCTTGGGAAATATCTTCTAAACAAAGAGATAACTCTTAGAATTATGTAGCTCAGACCTAACTCAAGTATTTACAGTCTCCTCGATGGCAACCAGGTTGGGCACAGTAGCAATTAGCTGCGTTCTGAGAGTTTACCACCAAAAGAACGCAGACGTGAGGTGGAACGAGACAGAGAAGACCTCAGATTTAGGGCTCTCAAGATTAGATACGGAGGCCACTGGAACATGGGCCAATCAACTTCCCACCCTCAAACCTACACTCAGGGGGCACCCGGGTGGTTCAGTCGGTGGAGCATCCGACTTCGGCTCAGGTCACGATCTCACGGTTCATGAGTTCGAGCCTGGCATCCGACTCTCTGGTGTCAGCTCAGAGCCCACTTCAGATCCTCTGTCCCCCCCTCTCTCTGCCCCTCCCCCGCTCACCGTCTCTCTCAAAAATAAACATTTAAAAAAAAAAATCTATACCTGGTATTTATTGAGCACCAACTGGTAGTACTAAAAAGTAAGGGAGGGGGCACATGGTTAGTTCAGATTATGTTCTCATGGTTTTTGAGTTCGAGTCCCGCGCTGGGCCCTGTGCTGACAGCTCAGATCCTGGAGCCTGCTTCGGATTCTGTGTCTCCCTCTCTCTCTGCCCCTTCCCTGCTCGCTCCCACTCTGTCTCTGTCTCTCTCTCTCTCTCTCTCAAAAATAAATAAACATTTAAAAAAAGATTAAAAAGTAAGGGAGGAGACAAAGAGCTCCTATCACCAAGTTTATAAGCTATCTAATATACTTTGATCTTGACCTACAGCCTTGGTGCTGGGTTTCCTCCTCATCTTTGGGGGGGGGGGGGGGGTGCAAAGTAGCTGAAGAGCAGAAGCACCCTAGGCTGTAAACAGAGAAGATGCTACGTTTAGGGGAAGGGTCTGAGTTCTACGGGGAAATAGATATATATTTTTTTTTTCTTAAAAAAAGCCGGGGAAGGGAGATCCTGACAAAAGGCTCTATTTCTGTTTTTTAGCTGAGCCTCCTATCTGTGCCTGCTTTCAGTCATCCACCCACAAGCCTCTGGGTACACACACTCCTCCTTTTCAGGGTGGGGTTCCTCTTGAAATTGTCCTCCTGATGAGATCTGTCAAGGGTCAGTTGAGTTCTATGTGAGGGCAGACGTGAAGCCTCCTCTGCTTCCCTTTTTACTAAGAGCCCGGGTCGCTACTGTCCTCACCACTCAAAGGTCCCTTTGTTGACAGCACTGATGGCCAAAGACCACAGGCTTACAGAGCTTCCCCATGACTCAGCTGCAAAAGAGAAAAAGCGAGGGGGCATCTCACAAACCCCCAGGTCACCCAAAGTGGCAGAGCACAGACCTCGCTTTCTCCCAGTGTCTCACATGTGAAGCAGACAACGTGCAAAGCTCTATTCAAATGCTCGGTCATGTCGCACCAACTCTGTCCCAGACGTCCCCACACAGCAGCCGACGGACACATCCTACTGTCCTGTGTGCAGATGGTGGTAGAACAGCCCAAAGCACATGCGATGTCACACGCTGTCACCCCTAAAAGTAGTTCCTGTGATAATAAAGGTTTCTAACCCTCCCGGATTTTCTCCTAAGTCAGATTGGACTTTCTTAGTGACAGCCCTCCCCTTCTGATTTTCAGGGGTGAAACTCAGACCCAGGTGATTACTCACAGGCAGGCCCTAGAAAAGTTATTGTTTTGTGAGTTGCCATGGAAAGATCCAGCTCCTTTCCTCAGGGTGTGCCTCCAGAAACAGACAGGCTGGGTCCATGCAGTCAACTTCCTAAGTGAACTAACCCTGCCTCGTGATGCCAAGGAGAAATCTAGAAAGAGAAAGAAATCTAAGCCTTGCAGCAGGAAAACTATTAGCCACCCATATGGAACACCACCCCAAGAGAGCAGCATCATCAGATCCGACCCTGTAATTTAGGGAGTTACTCAGGGACCTACTTACACAAAAACATCTCCCAATATCCTGCTCTGAAGTCACCTCCCTCCCACTTGGCCTGACATTTCCACTATTACTCACTCCATCAGTTACTCCCTTAGAACTCCATCCCTCCTCCCTTAAATCTCTCCTTCATCCTCAGCGCTCAGAATGGCACCTAGAGCAAAGTAGATGCTCAATAAACATGCGTTCAATAAAAACAATAAAGGTTGTGCTGCACTGTCTCAAAAACCCCATAGCTCCCAAGAGTCGGCTGTGTAGGTAAGAGCGCTGAGCCCCTATAAACGGAGCGTGTGGCCACTAACCCAAGACATGCCAAGAGGATGCGCGCCTTCATCCACTGGCCCTCATGGGTCACACCACCTGCTGTCAACTGGGGACCCGTGTGGATGCAATCCAGAACAAGCAGAATTCAAAAAGACAAAAACAGGATGGCCGGGAGCGTGTGCGGGTTACTCGCAAGGGACAGAGATCTGGCCCAGGGTGGGGACACTGTAGGAAAGGCCATGGATTTTTGTGGAGCAGCAGGAAAATACAGGGCTAGCCACTCCTGGGACAGACAACGGGGTACCCTCTACCCTCAGGGGACGGAGGAACTTTGGAGACAGAAAAGGCGACATCTTCGACATCTTTGCAAGAACTGCCCAAGCCCCAACAGTCTCTGTTGCCACTGATCACTGCCACGAGCTAACTGTAAGGAGCCTGGGAGGAAATGTGGTAAGGCCAAGACCACCGGGCTCTCAGAAGAAAGCTTCTCACTCTGGGCCCTGTCTCCTGATGGCGTGAACCAAATGGGCTCTGTGCGGTGCCAGGGATGAGGGAGCCAAAGGCAAGCAGAGGACAAAGCAGGAGCTAACAACCCCCTCCCCCCAGGTGTGAGACTGTGACATTCCTCAGGCATTCCTGGCTGCCCCAGAACAAAAGGAAAGGGAAAAACAAGTGGTTAACCGATAAAGATCAGAGTCAGGCCGGAAGTGAGTCTCCATCAGCTGGCAACTATCTTAATGATTTACAAGAAAAAAAGGCAACCTCCAGAAACCTATAGACTCGATTTCTCAGAGTCCTGACATCACCCTCCTCTCCACAGGATAGAAAATCTCATATAATCAGTCACTCTTCACAACCTCGGTGCAACTCTTTCTGCCCACTGAGCCTGTCCCCGTGCTTGAGTAAAATCACCTTTTTCTGCGCCTAAGACAGCTCAAGAATTCTTTCTTGGCCATCAGCTCTGGACCCCCACCCCCATCACTCCAAAATCACATCACCACCCCTGCTATTCACCTGCACTGAAGAAAGGAGTCATGCTAGGTACACGCAGACTGAAAAGCTGCTTTGGGCCAACCCTCGACAAAAGCCCCTTCTTGGAATCAAAAGGAATCAGGATGCTCTGCATGACTCCTGGAGCCGCAGAATGTCTCAGCTCAAGAGGTTCAAGTTAGTAGAAATGCTCCAGAAAGGGGGAAGTTCTGGAGAAGCTCTTACAGCCAGAATGACCAGAGCTTATTCTGAAATGAAGAGCTGGCTCTAAAGGCAAGAATGCCAAGCTCTGGGTACAAATGGAGGCTGTGGTCTTCAAGCCACGTACAGTCCAACAACATGGCACCTGACAAAAGAGAGAGCACCTGATTTGTGCCCAGGAAAGCCATTTTATTCCTCGAGGGTCATGGGACAAGTCCAGAGTCTTTTTTTCTTAGAGGCAGTTAAAAGCCAATGTGTGCATGATGTTTCAGTGTTCAAGGCACCTCCACATCCAGCACATAATCTAAGCAGCGAGGCAACCCAGTGAGGTCAATGGTAGGGAACCCAAAATGCAGGTGAAGCCCTATAGTGGGCACGTTGTGTTCTCCGTTTCCTGGATTTAAGCAACTGGCCGAAGTCACAGAGCAGTGAGGTAAACATTGGGATGTCTGATGCCCCCATCCCCAGCCCTGGTCTCTTCCCATAGAACCCCGCTGAGCCTCTACAAGGCACCAAACAGCTACACGTCCCAGGAAGACGCAGTCTGAGACTCCAGATGACCCAGGGCCTGACGGGATCATCTGCAGTGAGTTTGTTTTATGACTGAGGCACGTGTTTGGGACATCATAAAACGGCTAACACGCTTACTCTGTACCTCTTAGCAAAGTTCCTTCTGGACAGTGAATCAGAAGGCAGTCCACTGGGAAGAGAGAATATCAATGTCTCCTTAAGTCCCTCTAAACAGACCAGCCGATGATCTGGGCTCTGGGAATACAACTTCATCTCCCCCCACAACAGCCTGCGAAACCAAACACTAGCAAGGAGGACGGTCTTACTCCACAAATAGAGTGAGAGTTACCGACCGTGCCTGCCTGAAGGCCACCCAGCAGACCAGAGGCTGAGATTGTCTCTTGGTGACAGGGCCAGGGACACTCCTGCGACACTTGGGAAGCAGGGTGGTGAACGGTTAGAGGACAGGAAGTCACTCCAGAAGCCAGAGAGCCCTGATCTTCACCCGTCACGCCCCCCCTCAGCCAGCCTCACGCCCCCCTCAGCCAGCCCGGAAGAGAGAGGCTTTAACCACCCGCTGTTCTTTCTGAGGACCTGCTTCAAAGGTTCAGGAACTGAGGATACGAGTGGAGGGGATTTTCTCAGGGGGCCTAGTCACACATAAAAGGTGGAAAAGATTAGTAAGAGGGTTAAGTCAAGCTGCATTCTTCACTCACCCCCACCCCCACCCTCCTGAGGCCACGGCTGACGTGTCAATAGACGATAAGCCCGGAAAGCCCTCTGGAATCTTCCTTCAGCAAGGTGAAGATAACGCCCGACAGCTAAAGTGTAAAATCAGAGCCCCAGACTTCCATCTTCCCATCTAGATATCTTCAGTTGCTGCTGTGCACCAGGCATGGCCTCTTCTGGCCCGTGTGCTCTGAGCTAGGTCTTGTGGGGGCTGACCTCTATGCAGGAGGGGGGTGACGCTGGCCCCAACCAGCTCACTGGCTGAGAGAGTGGACCCAGGCGGGGCTGCTGAAGTTCCCCACGTATGACACCAGGGAGGCGGACCTGTGGGCAAAAACTTCAGGGATGGCAGCAGAGATGAGGAAAGTGGCTGTCATCTAAAGATGCCTCAGACGGTGCTGCAGAGGCCAAGTGTGATAGGGAGAGAGAGGATAGGTGTGGGCTCAGTCACATGTATGGAGGGCTTGTTTGATTCCAAGGGCTTTCACATACACCCTCCCTCACATAACTCTGGTAGCAACCCTGTGAGGCAGGTTTTCTTGCCATAGATAACCACGCTGATGCCCACAGAGGGCAGGTGCCCTGCTGGAGACCCCAAACGCAGTGTCCAGCAGGGCTCTGGGGTCCGGGTTCCATGGCTTCCACACCACGAGCTCTCACACTTGAGTGGGCAGCAGAATCCCCGACAGAGAATCAAGAACACAGATTCCTGAGCCCCACCCAGAGAGGCTAATTCCTTGGGTCTGCCCTGGTGCCCAGGAATCTGCATTCTCAACAAACACCCCGGGTGGTTCTGGTGCTAAGGTTCATGGCCCACACACTTCATGGTGGATCTCCGCTGCCCTCAAGGAAAGAAGTCAAGAGACCGTGCTCAGCTGCTGTCTTCCTTAGGTGTCCTAGGCAGGACTGGCAAGAGAGAGAGAGATCTGTATTCCTGCCAAGCTCCTTGGTAGAGGAGAAATGTTCCTCTGAATGAACTCATCGAGTGGTTCCACCAACATGTCCAGCACTGAACTGGAAGCCCAGGGCAAAGGTCTGAGGAGGCACAGATTGCTTAAGGGGCAGTCACCACCCCAAACAAACAGTCCATTGGAATAGGCCCTGACTTAACACGATGGCTCACAGCTGCTCGTTTCCACATTTCTGAGTAGATGGACACAACAAATAGCCTCATGGACGGACAGCTGCCTCCAGAGCCATCAAAGCAGCCCAAGCCATGCCAACAGTCATTTTAGGCAGAAAGCAGGAATTTCCAGGGGAGGGGAGAAGGGCGGGGGGAGGAAAAAACCCCCAACTGTGCTTCACCTTCATGCCCCCCCTCTGGAGCCAGCAGAGCCGTCTAATCAAAATCGGTCTCCAGGAAATGAAAGGAACTTGTGTTTACCTCCTCCGTAGAGAAGGAGCAGACAAGAGCCAAAGCAAACACTGCTCCATTATGAGGTTCTGAGACACACTGTCTAATTCCAAGAAGATGGTAAGCAAACAAAGCCCAGGCCTGCCTCCCGTCTCCCCTGAGGCACACACAGATGGCACTATTATCTGCCCGCAGGCCCGAGCAAGGCCTCATCTTGAACCGTGTGGGGCTGAGAAGCTGAGCTAATGTTTTCGCACAGCACAAAAAGAGGAAAGATGCCTGGAATGAGGTCAGAGAGCAGAAGAATCGAGATGGACCACCGGAGCCCTGCAGGAAGCCCTCCCACCTCTGAACGACTCAGTTAAAGAAAAAGGCTTTTAGTCCCGCAGAATCGAGAGAAGGGAGTGCTTCACTGGGTTAAGGTCAGGGACTGAGCTGCAGAGAAGTCAGGAGACAGGGAACAAAGAAAGAAGAGGAAACATCAGCTTTCACATTAACCATACGGTTCTTTATCCTCCCTGAGGGGGTTCCAACCCTTATCCTGAAATCCACATGGGGCTGTTTGATGTTGGGGGTTGGGGGGAGCTGAAGTCAAGGAGAGGACACCCTGTTAACAGCACGGCTGGAAAAAGATCAAGAACCAGGCAGTAGAAAACAGCTGCGTCTACCTGAGAAGCCTAAACATCCAACTTCTTTCAGTAGAACCTTAAGTTTGTGAGACTGAGGACTGATTGTGCAGGTAGGGGTTGGCCCCTATCCCGGTCACCCCAGAGACTCCGAAGTGTTCATCACAGACAACAGGTGTCATCACCACATGCTGGGAAAATAACACCACCTCCCAACACCTATATACAGTTTTAGTTTGAGCAGCTCTCAAGTGGAACAAGTCTCCATCACAATACTGCCTGGAAACTTCCTGGAATGGCCCACCCTCCCTAGTCACCCAACTCCTCGTCACTCCACTCATTAAGAATCAGCTCCTAGGGGTACCCGGGGGGCTCAGTCAGTTAAGCATCCAACTCTGGATTTTGGCTCAGGTCATGATCTCACCATTCATGAGTTTGAGCCCTATGTTAGGCTCCATGCTGACAGTGTGGAGCCTGCTTGGGATTCTCTCTCTCTCTCTCTCTCTCTCTCTCTCGCTCTCGCTCTCGCTCTCGCTCTCGCTCTCTCTCTCGCTCTCTGCCCATCCCACCCCACAAAATAAATAAATAAGTAAACCACAAGAAAAAAAAAAGAATCAGCTCTTAAAAATGGCCTTTACTGATGTCAATACTGATAATATCTCTTCTTCATTTAGCACTTCTTATCTGAAAAATTCTGCTAGCTAAGAGCCCTCCATTTGCCTCATTTAATCCCTTCCTTTACCTTCTGCAGTAGCCAATATTATCTCCAGCTTAAAAAAGAAGTCAAAGCGTAGAAAACTGAAGGGATTTGTCCAAGGGTATACAGCAGAGCTAAACACGGTGTTCTCAACCACACTGGGTCTGGCACAGTTCAAGGGACATAGTAAGGACTTCATAGCTCTTTCCATTGAAGGACTAAGATTGAATCACATCAGAAAGACAAATCCAGGTATGACAGTCCCTTCCTCCAATGACCTGAGCTCTCAACTGAGTAGTCACCTTAATCCCTGTGTATTAATTTGTCCATCCATTTGTAGGCACCTGTTAGGCCTGGAGCACTGCTCTGAGACACAGGAGAGGTGTGTTAGCCAAATTTCCAGTCCTCTGACAAGTTTCCCATTTAGCCAAAAGAGGAGGAGGAGAAAGAAGGGAAAAGGACAGGAGAAGAGATAAGGAAGAGGAGGAAACACAAACCTCCAGAAAACAAAGGCCAGTATCCCAGTGATCTTAGCAAGCACACACAAGGCCCAGAATGCACTCCTCCAAGCACAGAGACTGATGAGTTGATGGTAGGAGGTGAGCAGGTACCCAGCCAGAAGGAAACACCTCACAAGCAGTGGATTTTTTTTTTTTCTGGTAAAATGCACATAGCATAAAATTTACCGTTTTAACCACTTCCCTCCCTCCCTCCTTCCTTTCTTCTCTCTTTTCTTTCTCTTTCTTTCTTTTTTCTTTTTCTTTCTTTCTTTCTTTCTTTCTTTCTTTCTTTCTTTCTTTCTTTCAGTAGTCTTCATGCCTGGCATGGAACCCAACCCGGGTCTTGAACTCATGACCCTGAGATCAAGACCTGAGCCGAGATCAAGAGTTGGGTGCTTGACTGCGCCACCCAGATGCCCCATTTTAACCACTGTTATTATTTTTATTTTGAGAAAGAGAGCACGAGCAGGGGAGGGGCAGAGAGAGGTGAAAGAGAATCCCAAGCAGGCCCTGTACTGTCAGCGCAGAGCCTAACATGGGGCTCAAACTCACGAACCATGAGATCATGACCTGAGCCAAAGTCAGGCGTCAGACCTTTAACCGAGGGAGCCACCAAGGCACCCCCCCCCCATTTTAACCGTTTTTTTTTAACTGTATGGTTCAGTGACATTAAGTACATTCATATGGCTGTACAACCATCACCTCCAGAACATTTTTCATCTTCCCAAACTGAAACTCTGTGCCCATTAAACACTAACTCTCCATTCCCTCCTCCCCTAGCCCCTGGCAACCACCATCCTGCTTTCTATGAAATTGAGCACTCCCTGTACTTGTGGTAGAATCAAAATAGATTTAATCTTTGTCCCTGGCTCCTGTCACAAAGCTCTAAAAGCCTTGGAATTTCCTGAGTGAAAGGAGTATCTTTTGTTCCTCGTAAGGAACGCCTTTCCATCACACCTGAATTTCTGCTATCGAGGTGCCTTAGAGTAAGGCCTTTGGATGGCTTTAGGATGAGATAATCTCCAGAAAAATGTGGGATTAGAGTTTGGGAACTTTCAGCCCCATCCTCCCCCCAGCCGACCTCTGAAGTGGGGAAGGGAGCTGGAATTTGAGCTCTATAAAAACACATGAACGAGGAAATTCTGCAAGCTTCCTGGTCAGTGAACACATCACACCAGCACTGGGAGGGTGGCATGCCTAGAGAGGCCCCCACATCTTTTCCATCTGGCTGTTCCTGAGTTGGGTCCTTTATAATAAACAAATAAAGTAAGTTACTTACTTTACCAGTAAGTATAGTGTTTACCTGAGTTCTGTGAGCCATTCTAGCAAATTATAGAACTTGAGTAGGGGTCATGGGAACCCTCAGTTTCTAACGGGTCAGTCACAAATATGGCTGCCACCACCAGGACTTGCCAATGGCATCTCAAGTGGAGGCGGTCTTGTGGAACTGAGGCCTTTGCTGGTGGAGTTGGTCAGCATTAACTCCAAGTAGTTGGTGTCAGAATTACATGGAATTGTAGGACACCCAGCTGGTGGTAGAAAATTGGAGAACTGGCTGGCATCAGAAAAAAGAGGCACATCAATACCTCATATAAGCGGAATCGTATAGTACCTCTCCTTCGGTGGACTACCTTATTTCACTTAACATTTTTCAGGTTCATCCATGTGTGACATGTGTCAGAATTTCCTCTCCTTTCAAGGCTGAATAATATTTCATTTTATGTGTATATCACGTAACACATGTGTAGATGGACACTCAGGTTGCTTTCACTTTTTGGCTATTGTGAATGATGTTGCTATAAACAGGGGCATACAGATAACTGTTTAAACTTCTGCTTTCCATTCTTGTGGGTAAACACCCAAAAGCAGAATTGCTGGATCACACGGTAATTCTATTTTTAATTTTTGAAGGAACTGCCATTGTGTCTTCCATACGACTACACCATTTTACATCCCGTCAGCAATGCACGAGGGCTCCAATTTCTCCACACCCTGGCCTACACTTGCTTCCTTCTTTTTTCTTTCTTAGTAGCCATCCTCCTGAGTGTGAGATGGTATCTCGTTGTGCTGTTGATTCGCCTTTCCCTGATGATGGGCATCTTTTTATGTGCTTATTGACTATTTGTATGTCTTTTTTTTTTTTTTTTGGCGAAATATTTATTCAAGTCCTTTGCTCATTTTTAAGTGAGATTTGTTTCTCTTATTGTTCAACTGTAGGAGTTCTTTATATATTCTGGGTGTCAACCCCTTATCAGATACATGATTTGGAAATATTTTCTCCCTTTGCATGCGTTACTTTTTCACTCTATTGATAGTGTCCTCTGGTGCAAAGAAGTGTTCTATTTCGATGTCGTCCACTGAATCTATTTTTTTTTCTTTTGTTGCCCATGCTTTTAGTATGACAACCAAGAAACCATTGCCATCATCACCAAACCCAACATCAGTAAGCTTTTTCCCAACGCTTTCTTCTAATGGTCTTACAGTTTTCCCAGCACCATTTGTTGAAAAGGCTAGTGATAATGATGTGTCAATGTAAGTTCATCAATTGTAACAAATGTGCCACGGTGGCTTATAGTTTTCTCAACACTGTTTATTGAAAAGACTGGTGATTATGATGTGTCAATGTAGGCTCAACAATTCTAACAAATATACGGCTCTGGTGGGAGATGTTGAGAATGGGGGAGGCTATGCATGGTGGAGGTGGAGGGTAGGGAGTATATGGGAAATCTCCGTACCTTCTACTTAATTTTGCTGAAAACCTAAAAGTGCTCTAAAAAAATAGTATTTTGGGGGGGGGGGTGCGCCTGGGTGCCCAGCTCAGTTGATTAAGCTTTGGACTTCGGCTCAGGTCATGATCTCAACGGTTTGAGGGTTCGAGCCCCGTGTCGGGCTCTGTGCTGACAGCTTGGAGCCTGGAGCCTGCTTCAGATTTTCAGATTCTCTGTCTCCCTCTTTCTCTGCCCCTCCCCTGCCCACACTCTGTCTCTCTGTCTCTCTGTCTCTCTCTCTCTCTCAAAAATAAATAAACATTTAAAAAAAGTCTTTTTTTTTTTTTTTTTAAGTAAATGGTTTCCATTGGCCTTAGCATCCTTGTTGAAATCATTTGACCACATATGTGAGGGTTTATTTCTGGGCTCTCTATTCCATCAGTCTGTATGTTTGTCTTCTGCCAATACCGTACTGTCATGATTAGTACAGCTTTGTTATTAGTTTTAAAATCAAGAAATGTGACACCTCCAATTTTGTTGTCCTTTTCCAAGATTGTTTTAGCTATTCAGTGTCCCTTAAATTTCCACATGAATTTTAGAAGCCATTTTTCTATTTCTGCAAATAATATCATTGGGATTCTAATGTGGAACTCATGGACTCTGGAGATTTGTTTTTGGTAGTATTTCCATCTTAACAATATTAAGTCTTCCAGCAGTCTTGGGCGAATTTATCCCTAGGTGTTCTGTTTTTGATGCTTCTGTAAGTGGAATTGTCTTCTTAATTTGCTTTTTGGATTGTTCATTGTTAGTGCACAAAAATACAATTAGGTTACAGTGTTGCAAAGTCAGTTTACAGAAAGGAACTAACTAGTCCTTGGGAGCACAGCATGGGGAAAGGGGGAGAGGGAGGGAAAATGTATGCAAAGAGGCCATGAAATGTCCTACCAGTTTGAATGTGGCTTTATCTTGGTCCCGTGTTTGCCTGGTTGCTATCTTTGACGAACCTCCAGAATTCCCATAAAGAAATTATTTTAGCTGGTTTCTAGTTTATTTAACATTTCTGTGGGGGAGCCAGGGTCTGAAGCTTCCTGACCCACCATCTCGTTGATGTCACTCTCCCAGGCATAAGGCTTATTCTCCAAGCAGTGAGTGTATCTCCAAGGAGAGAATTAAGGAGCCACACTGGTCACAGCAGACAGACCAGACTGGGAGGGAACAAGAGACAAGCTGGACAGAAATGGGGAGGAGTAGGGGTCTTAGCGTGCTAACCCGAAGACTTAGACTTGATTCCACGGACTTGCCAGGCTCCTGCGACAATGCCACCAAGGCAACAAAGACAAGATATAAGTCAGACCAGGCCAACCTGAACCTTCTCCAGTGCCCTGAACCGAAGGTCAAGGAAACAAAAGGAATAGGGTGCATCAGCCAGGTTCCACCTCACATTCCACCAGAGCCTGCCCTCAACCCCCACCCCCATCCCCCACCCCCCGCCCCGGGTTGGAGTATATGTTCAAAACCTTAAATGAATCCGAATTACAAGCCCCACCCCCCAGCCCCAGTCTCTTCCCTCAATCTGAAGGATGGGCAGCTGAGCTCCGCTGCTCCCACCTGCACACCAGACCGCATACAGCAAGCACAAAATCAGTCTACCCTGACAAGACCGTGGCTGCGAGCAAGAGGCCGCCTTCCCATGGCCTGCTGTTCCTCTCTCCTGGCGATTTCAAAAACTGATCGGTAGTGTCACGTGGGAAGCCAGGTGAAAAGACAGGAGCCCGGGCCCCGCCCCTAGAGAGTCCAGTTAAGGAAGTCCTCGTAGGGGCCCAGGCCTCTGGATTTTTATCCAGCCCCTTGGGTGAGGTGCGATCACCATTTTTGGCTTGGAGCACTGGTCTGGTTTCCTCCCCAGAGCTGCTAGACTCCAAGTTCATTTCTGCCAGCCCGTATGTTTGGTGCGGACTTTCCGACTGAGAGGAAAACTAGAATCCACTTCCACTTTACCTTCCCTAGAAGTCTCCAACTGGAAGTTTGGTGGTTTTGTTGTTTTTTGGTTTTTTTAATGTTTATTTCTTTTTGAGAGAGAGCGCACGCGCCCTCGAGAGAGGGGCAGAGAGAGACACACAGAATCCGAAGCAGGCTCCAGGCTCTGAACTGTCAGCGCAGAGCCCGACGTGGGGGTTCAAACTCACAAACCATGAGATGGTGACCTGAGCCGAAGTCAGATGCTTAACCGACCGAGCCACCCAGGCACCAAACTGTAAGTTTTATCTGATCCACAGTTTCAAAAGATAGAATATAATTAAACACACACGCATTAGTTATCAGCATTAAAAAAAAAAAATAGACTTCATAAGCCAGACACAGAAAGATAAATATTGTCTGATTCCACTTATATGAGGTCCCTAGCAGAGGCAAATGCATAGAGACAGAGAGCAGAAGAGAGGTCACTCCGGGCTGGAGGGAGGGGGATTGGAGGAGTTACTTGACGGGTGCAGAGTTGTTGAGGGAGATGAAAAGGTTTTGGGTATAGAGCGCGGTAATGCTTACACTGTGAAAGCGTTTAAGGCCACCGAATTGTACCCTCGTGAAGAGTTAAAATGATACACATGATGTCTCTTTTACCAGAATAAAAACAAATAAACCAACAAAACAGACTTCACCTAAAAATCTGGATATCTTGTTTCTCCTTCAACAACCACCACCCCCAAATGAGATCTGGTAACACTGGGTCCTGCTTTGTCTGTCAACAGTCGGAGGGAGGGAAGCAGCTGCTCTCTGTGTGTGGGGGGGGGGGGGGGGGGCTCTCACGCTGTGACCCCCACCACACCCTAATTTCATCTCGACTCTATCACATCTCTAAGACCTGGCTGGCCCCCAGGAGCATTTGAGGGTTGGCACCGGCCCCACCCCATCAGTCATCACTGACTCACCCAAGTCAGTCACCACTTGTCTCTGTCTGTCTTCCCGGCCCTGGTCTATTCCTGTCTTCCGGTGCATGAGGGGAGGCCCAGAAGTGGTCAGCCATGAGGGCAGGCTCTCCACGTGCTTTAAGTAACAAGAGCAAACGCGAGCGGAGAACAAGAGTTTGCCTTCACCTCCCCCAGCTTCACTCAGACCGTGAAACGCCTCTGACGTTAGAAAACCCAGAGTGGGGGTGCCTGGGTGGCTCAGTCGGCTAAGTGTCCAACTCTCGATTTCGGCTCAGGTCATGATCTCATGGTCCTTGAGTTCGAGCTCCGCATCAGGGCAGAGCTGCTTGGGATTCTCTCTCTCCCCACTGACCCTACCCTGCTGGTGCTCTCTCTCTCTCTCTCTCTCTCTCTCTCTCTCGCTCTCTCTCTCCAAATGAATGAACTTTTTTTTAAAAAATTAAAAAAAAGAAGAAAAAGAAAATCCCGAGTGATAAGCCTAGACTTTAACACACCCCAATGACCATGATTTTGCAACAGGAGTAGGCTGACTACCCACCTCATGACCCTGAGTCAGAGGGACCAGGACCCGGTGTCAGACACCCGGCCTCTCGGAATATTACCACACCTTTAGCCAGTCCCGCAAATACCACTTCCTCGAGGCTGGCCTCAGTTTCCTAGACCCCATCTTTATCTGCTAGAATCTGATTTCCAGTATTGAAATATTGAAACATGATGTGGTTCAGGACAGAGTCCTCTAAATTCTGGCACCTGGAATGTTTTGCGCTGAAGGAGTTTGAGGAAACAGAAGCAGGAAGGTCACTCTGACCTCCTCTTCCTCGCCCTTCTTCCCTGGAAGAGGCCTTAAAAACCTCCTGTGAGAGTTACCACTCCCATACCAGGCAAAGGAGCACCCTTACCCCTGAAGACAAAGGGATGCCAAGGAGAACCCTGACAAGCAGGCTGTGCTCAGCTCCCCCAGTTCACCACGTTAACTTCGTACTCCTGACCTGGCATTTCCCTCCGCCATGGTGCACTTTTCACCAAACCTCGCATAAATGTACACAGCACTGTTTCTTCCTTTCCTCGGGGAGGCTCCCATGTCATGGAATACTTATCATACATTCGGATGGAGGCGCCTGGCTGGCTCAGTCAGCTGAGCATCTGACTCTTGGCTTCAGCTCAGGTCATGATCTCACAGCTTGTGAGTTCGAGCCCCACGTCGGGCTCTGTGCTGACAGCTCAGAGCCTGGAGCCTGCTTCGGATTCGGTGTCTCCCTCTCTCTCTCTCTGCCCCTCCCCTGCTCACACTCTGTCTCTCTCTCTCTCAAAAAAAATAAACATTAAAAAAAAATTTTTTTAAACAAACGTGGATGATGTTCTCCTGATAATCTGTCTTCATCCGTTTAATTTTGAGACCCTAAAAGGGTCAAGGAAAACTGCCCCCTCTCACCCCCTAAATAGCATCATTGCTCCAGATCTGCAAGTCCAACCTGTCTATGGAACACGTCTCATCATTCCTGGGAAATGTGGCTGGGCTACAAGGGTGAAATACGTGCCTATTTTCAAAGGGTGTGAAAAAGGAATGTAAAACAACTTATTAGTGATTTTATCATATTGATTATATGTTGAAAGAATATTTTGGATATATCGGGTTAAAGAAAATAGAGTACTAAAACTAGTTTCACCTGCTCTTTCCACTTTTTCTTTCTTTCTTTTTTTTGACAGAGAGAGAGAGAGAGAGAGAGAGAGAGAGAGGGTGAGTGGGCTGGGGAGGGGCAGAAAGAGAGGGAGACAGAGGATCCGAAGCAGGCTCCGCACTGACAGTAGAGAGCCCGCGGGGCTGAAACCCACGACCTGTGAGATCATGACCTGAGCCAAAGTCTGGCACTCGACTGAATGAGCCACCCAGGTGCCCTTGCTCTTTCTACTTTTTAAAAAATGTACATTTCACCGATTTTAAGCCACCCCCACTGGATGCCGGACACTACAGCCGGTCCTGAACCCTATACACGCCACGTTTTTTTCTACACATTATCTACCTATGATAAAGTTTAATTTGTAAATGAGGCACAGGACGAGATTAGCAACAGCTAGTAATAAAAATGAGCCACTCTAACAATATGCTGTAATAAAAGTTATGTGAGTGACGCCTCTCTCTCTCTCAAAATACCTTCTTGTACCGTACTCGCCCTTCTTACGATGATGTGAGTTGATAAAACGCCTAGTGATGAGACAAAGTGAGGTGGATGATGTGGCACTGTGACACAGTATTAGGTGATGGGTGACTTTCTGTAAGTCAGAAGGAGGCCCATCCGTTTCCAGGCTGACCACAGGTGACTGAAACCACGGAAAGTGAAGCCACAGATAAGGGGAGACTACTGCACCCTAACTCAAAAAGCAAACATTCTCTCCTACTCTGCTTCTGGGTGACACTGTGCTCTCGGCTGTCCAAGGGCCCTTGAGGAAGGCCCTGCTATAGGCTCATCGGGGCTGGAGCTCATTTGGTCTCTTCCGGCCTCCACATCTCTCTTCCAATGCCACCAAGCTAGCACCAGACTCCAAGACAGGGCTCTTGCCCAACCCTTCCGCTGTAACGTTATCCACATGACTCAAAACCCCACGTGGATCATTTCCCTGGAAGCCCTGGAACAAGTGTTGCTACATGCCAGGCTGTTACCCCTGTGCCAGTGGCCAGAGCCAAAGGGAAGAGGCTCGGTTGCAATTCTAAGACTCCTTCCCTCTCTCACCCCAGCTGAGGCTTCACTGGTTTCTTCTCCCCTAAAGACCGGAGCCCCACCTTCTTGTGCCTCCCTCTAGGCTCAAAGGGGCAGAATAGGGTGGGTGGGAAGGCGATGCTAATGCCAAGCACTCCAAAACCGAAAACAGGTTCGAGGCTCTGATCCTGGAGAAAACTGCTGGCTACTTTATCACCACCAACAATCAGACACAAGGGGCAAGATTTGAACCTCACAATCCTGCCCGGCCCCCTTTAAAAAAATATACGCTTCAGGGGCGCCTGGATGGCTCAGTCCGTTAAGTGTCCGACTTTGGCTCAGGCCATGATCTCTCGGTTGGTGAGTTCGAGTCCTGCGTCAGGCTCTGTGCTGACAGCTCCGAGCCTGGAGCCTGTTTCGGATTCTGTGTCTCCCTCTCTCTCTGCCCCTCCCCGACTTGCGCGCACTCGCTCTCTCATTCTCTCTCTCTCTCTCTTTCAAAAATAAACATTAAAAAAAATTTTTTTAAATATATGCTTTATCCACATGACAAGTGGGTAGTGGCCTACTGACACGGGCTTTTGGAGGTGGAGTTGCGTTCAAATCTCCCTTCTACCACTTAGTAGCTGTGGGACCTCAATAAGCTTGCTCCATCTTTCTGGGTCTCAATTTCCTCACCTGTAACAACGGGGACGATTCCACCTACCTCGCAGAATTGAAAAATTAAATAATAGATGAGAAAGTGCCTTTCCTTCCCCTTCAATTGTTCCTAAGCATTTAGGCAAAGAAGATATTAAAAACCCCATGGAGGGGCGCCTGGGTGGCTCAGTCGGTTGAGCATCCGACTTCGGCTCAGGTCACGATCTCACGGTCCGTGAGTTCGAGCCCCGCGTCGGGCTCTGGGCTGATGGCTCAGAGCCTGGAGCCTGCTTCCGATTCTGTGCCTCCCTCTCTCTCTGCCCCTCCCCCGTTCATGCTCTGTCTCTCTGTGTCTCAAAAATAAATAAACGTTAAAAAAAAAATTAAAAAAAAAAAAACCCATGGAGAATGAAAATAAGTCCTTTATGCGTAGGTCTGTCCGGGTGTTTGTTTGTTTGTTCATTTGTTTATGGGAATCTTAGTGCCTAGTGCAATTGTAAAATCTGGTACAGGAACTTTGCAAAGGCAGGGATTATCTTTACAGCCCTAGCACAGTGTCGGGCACAAGGCAGGTACCAGATGAATGCTTGTTGAATGAATGAATGAATGAATGAACAAATGTGATGCAAACAGAGAGTTACCAGGGCACGGGTATTTGCTGACCAGTGTGAGGTTTGCAAGCCACAAAGAATTCTTCTGTGGAATAGCATTTAAAATCTGTTTAGACAGGAGCGCCTGGGTGGCTCAGCCAATTAAGCGTCGGACTTGGGCTCAGGTCATAATCTCACAGTTCGTGAGTTTGAGCCCCACATCGGGCTCTGTGCTGACAGCTCAGAGCCTGGAGCCTGCTTTGGATTCTGTGTCTCCCTCTCTCTCTGCTCCTCCCCGACTCATGCTCTGTCTCCCTCTCTCCTTCAAAAGTAAATAAAAACATTAAAAAAAATTTTAAATCTGTTTAGACAAATTTGTGGAGCCTTTTTTCCTACGCAGCAAAGCTCAAGTTACTCTAATAATATTTCTCTTCCATTCAGCCTGCTTTCCTCAAAAAGAAAGGTAAAAACACACGCCAAGAACCAGACACGGTCATCTCTACGTGAGGAAGCATAAACAATTCAGTTTTTCATAATTTTTTTTAGGGTGAAACCTAAAAGATCAAATGAAACACATGCCTCCGTGATACAAATATATGCTGTCAGAGTGTTTTTGAATGCAAAATTCTTCGCATTTCCTGACCTCGGTGGGGAGTGCGCGTGGGGAATGAATAAACAGTTTCCTTAAATTTTAAAGATATATCTGGTATTAAGTTCCCTCGCAGGTGTGTGAGAAGGCACCTGAAAACCTGTTCGTTTATGCTTTATGGTTTACAAAAAAATTCTGGATTCTCTGATCTCGCCAGGCGACCTGAGGTCTTCTCCCAGTTAGCAATCCTGCCCTCCCCAAACAATGGGTTTGAGATTGCAGTGACCTTGTCTGAATCGTGTTCTGTTGCTAACAGGGAGATTTCACCCTTGGGAGGCTTCAAAGGTCATGACCTTCATCCCCCAGCTTTACCCTCCTGTAAGGGAAAAATCCTATAAGAACTAGGGGTTACTGGTCACAGCCACGATTGCGTCCGCCTGCGAAGAAGTGAGACCCAGAGGCAAAGGTCCAGATAAAGCAGGATCCCAACTTTTGGGATCATAACCTCAACTGAGACGCAAAGAATTTGCGATCCTCCTTCTACAAAGAAGGTGAGAGAAGGGATTGAGATATGAGCTCTCCACACCTTTCCCAAAAGGTTTTCTAGGCCTTAGAAATTCAGAGAAAGATTTGTACTCCACCCTGCTGGGTTTGGCTTTAACCCCCAGGGAAGGAGTTTGGCCCAAAGCATCGTTCCCACTGTTCTGGCTTCAGCTGTGTATAAACGAAGGTAAAAACAGTGCCAAACAACCGTCAGGGCAGCATTCTGGGAGAGCCTGTGTGCTACAGGAGATACCGCACTCTAGGAAAGTTGGTTCGTCAGGCTAAAAACATCTGCCAATTCTGGTGATACCAGAATAATCTGACACCCATGGGCTGCTCCCTGAGAAAGAACAGCTTTCCTGAAATCACAGGTCTAAGCTGGTGGACTGGCAGGGTCAGGAAGGCGTATGTTCCAGAAGCATGCTTTCGGCTGGGGGAGGAGAAATTGTTGGTGAAAGAAAAGGTCCCCTCCTCTTCTGTTTCCCTGCACTTCTCTCACGCAGCCATCCAGTCACAATCACTCACTCCCACCGTCAGTCACACCCAGCCACGAAGTCACCCAGAGTCACAAACACTGCTGAAGTCAGAAAATGACAGTCTCCCGCAGGCTCAGGTGCAGTCAGGTACACTCTTAACACACTGAGCCTCACACAATGATATGACGCCCGTTCCTCTGAACGCGGGCCAACAACTCAACCCACCTGATTGCCGAAGACAGCTATGGAACAGGCCGTTGATACCTCATTGGCCCCGAACCAGACTGAAGCGATGCGGGAGGGCATGCCCAGGATGAAGACCTGGGCCACAGAGCAGATGATCTGGCCCAGCACGGTGACCGGGAAGAGATGCGGCTTCAGGCTACCCAACTTCACCCAGGCCCCCAGGCAGTTGAGAGCGGACCCGGTGAGGGCGATGGTGCGCAGGCCGAATTTCTCCAGCAGCCAGGCCACGGGCAGCAGCAGAGGGATGTAGGTCAGCATGTAGCACATGGACAGCCAGTCGATGGCAAAGGCGCTGACCCCGTAGAAGTGCATGAAGATGTTATTGATGGAGCCGTACTGGATCCACTGGAAGGCGTTGCACATAGAGTAGCAGCTAAACAGCAGGACCACCACCCAACGGCGCTTGCTCACCTTGATCACACTAAGGTCCTCGGGGCACGAGCTACTGGGGTGAGCCAAGCCACCGGACTGGGCCAGCATACTGGGGTGGGCCGAACTGCTCGGGCGGGCCGACACGGCGGGGTGGATGGAGACACTGGGGTGGGCCGACACGCTCCGGTGCATCGACGCGCTCGGGTGCGTGGACACGCTCTGGTGCCCCGAGGCGCTGTGGTCCACCCGGAGTGCGGGGTCCTGCGCTGGCGTGCCATTTTGCTCCTGTTGGTTGGGATCTTCATTCACCATGACCACAGCCCCTGCTGAAGCCCTAGACAGGTGCTGAGGACTCCAGCACTCTTAAGGGACAGTGGCCTCGGCTGCCGCCTTCGAGCTGAGCTGTCGGGGCACTTGCCCTGGCCCACCCCGGAATAAACGGAGACCAGAGCCTTCGTAAAAGCTGCGAGCAGAGCTCTTCCTGCACTCACCCCCAGGCTTCTGCTCCCACTTTTCCTGGGTGTCTTCAGCCCCCGACCGCTGTCCCAGGCTGGCCGCGGACACCTTAGCCCGGTCCTGGCTACGGGTGCCTCGAGTCCTCCCGAGGGGTTCAGGTCAAGGTCAGCCCCTCAAATCTCGGGGGAAAAGTTCGCGCCTTGCACGGAGCCTCTAGGTGGAACTCGGTTCCGCTTGGGGCCCCGCCCCCTCGGGCGCACGTGACCGCCCCACCCCCGTCCAGCCCGGCTTCCCCCACCCTCCTGCCCCCCCACTCCCTCCAGCCTTCTCCAGCCGGGCTAGTCCGGCTGAGCAGTTGTTTCGACACAGCTTGCGGGGTGCATTCCTCCCCCACGCCCCGGGTGCCATGGAAACCGCCGGGTTAACCCCCACCCCCCCCCCCCCCCGCACTGCCCCTCAAATGCATTTGCGCCTCCCAGGGGAGCCCGCAGGAAAACAAACACCGACTCTGCGAAGGTGACCCCACAGACAGAGTCTCCTCCGCGCCTGTCCCCTTTCCCTGCGCGCGGGCACCGATGCCCGGCGCCTCCAAAGTGTTCTGGGGAATCGAAGAGGGATTCCGGACTTTTTCCCACTTGGCTGAGCTCCCAGATCCTTGCTGAACTTTCCGGTGTAAAGAGATTTGTAGATTTCCCAGTCTGGTTGCGCTCCTGGGGTAAACGGGAATTGCAGGAAACTCGTTTTGCTGGCTGCTTTTCCCTGAGGACCTGGTCCTTTATTGCGGAACTCAGATTTGAACCTGTGAGGTAGGGCTCTTCTTTCCTGGGGGGGGGGGGGGTCCCTGGGCAGCCCCCTAGGTGAGCACCTGAGGGTGGAGGGTAGACGGGAGTTTGGAGATTCTTTAGAGCTGCGGTGTTGTGGGGCACAGCGCTGGCTCTGGACGTGGTCTTTAGGTAGCCCTGGGCTGCCACCTGTTGATCCCAGCCCGTGATAGAGGGTAATGCCTCGAGTCATCGCCTCCCTGTCAGACCTGCAGGGCAGAAATGCCTTCTCGCAGTGTCCATTTTAGCCCCGGGAGGGATAAGAGCCCAGATTCTCCCTGGGTTCAAACACCAGCCTAGCTGCTCCTAGGTGTGTAATGTAAATTAAGATGCACCACCTCTCTGTGCCTCAGTTTCTTCATCCGTAAAATAGGGAGGATGAAATGATAGTACCCATCTCACAGTGTTGTTTTGAGGCTTGAATGATGTAAGACGTGAAAGTATTTCGAAAATTCCTGGCAGATCCTAAGCATTCCATGAGTGTTGGCTATCCTAACTATTCAAAGGCTAGCATTTGTTGTATCGTGTTAAACATATTTAGTACGTTATGTCATTAAAGCATCACAGGAATTCTATGATGTAGTTACTACTGCTCGCCTGCATTTAAGATCAGAAAACTGAGGGGGTGCCTGGGTGGCCCAGTCAGATAAGCATCTGACTTCACCTGGGGTCATGATCTCAACATTCATGGGTTCGAGCCCCGTGTCGCCCCGTGCTGACAGTTCAGAGCCTGGAGCCTGCTTGGGATTCTGTGTCTCCCTCTCTCTCTGTCCTTCTCCGCTTGCACTCGTTCTCTCTTTGCCTCTCAAAAACTAAATAAATAAACATTAAAAAAAAAAAAAAGATCAGAAAACTGAGGCTTAAAAAGTGAAGTAACCTCTTACTATGACCCCAGCTGGCTTGAAGGGACATAGTTCTCATGCCAGTCTGATTTCATTCAATCTGCAGCCTAGCTGCTCAAGTGCCAGTCTGGGGACACAGTGTGGGTATCACCCGGGAGCTTGTTACAAGGGCAGAAGCCCAGCCCCACACGTGACCTCCTAAATTAAAGCTTTATTTTACTTTATTTTATTTTATTTTTTATTTTATAGTATTTTTTATTTTTTTTAATTTTTTTATTTTTGAGAGAGAGAGACAGAGACAGAGCATGAACGGGGGAGGGGCAGAGAGAGAGGGAGACACAGAATCGGAAGCAGGCTCCAGGCTCTGAGCCATCAGCCCAGAGTCCGACGCGGGGCTCGAACTCATGGACCGCGAGATCGTGACCTGAGTCGAAGTCGGACCTTTAACCGACTGAGCCACCCAGGCGCCCCTTTATAGTATTTTTTAAATGTTTATTTTATTTATTTTATTTTTTTGAGAGAGTGACAAAGAGAGAGGGTGGGAGGGGCAGAGAGACAGAGACAGAGACAGAAAATCCCAAGCAGGTTCCTAGCTGTCAGCAGAGAGCCAGATACAGGGCTCAAACTCTCGAACTGTGAGATCATGACCTGAGCTGAAATCAAGAGTCAGAGGCTTAACCCACAGTCATTTATTTTCAGGATTTTTTAAAAGATTTTTTAAATTATTTTTTTAATGTTTATTTATTCTTGAGAGAGAGAAAGCATGAGTTGGGGCGGGGGGGGGGGGGCAGAGTGAGAGAAGGACACAGAATCCGAAGCAGGTTCCAGGCTCTGAGCTGTCAACACAGAGCCCCACGTGGGGCTCACACTCATCAGCCGTGAGATCATGACCTGAGCCAAAGTCAGATGCTTAACCCACTGAGCCACCCAGGGGCCCCCTAAAGAGTTTATTTTTTAAGTATTCTCTACACCCATCGTGGGGCTCAAACTCACAACCCCAAGATCAACAGTCACATGCCCCAACAACTGAGCCAGCCGGGTGCCCCAAATAATTTAATTTTCCTTATTTTTTTAAATGTAGGCTCCACGCCCAACATGAAGCTCAAATTCACCACGCTGAGGTCAGGAGTCACATGCTCTACCACGGAGCCAGCCAGGCGCCTCTGGAGGCTACATTTTAGAAGCTCTCCAGGTGATTCGTTTGTTTGCACATTAGAGTTTGCGAGCCGCTGAGTGCTACTGCTTTCCTTTTGTTTTCTTTTAAAAATTTCAGACCAAAAAATGAATTCAAAGCTCTGGGCAGTGGTTCTCAGCTTGGGTTGCACGTTAGAATCGCATGGGGAACTCTTAACATTCCCTTGCCTTGGCCACACCCCAAATCAGGTTCTTTAGGAGCAGACCCCTGGCTTCTGGCTGGCATCTGCACGTTTAAAGCTCCCCGGGGGATCTCAGCAGGTAGCCAAGTTTGAGCAACCCTGGTGGGGCCAGAGTCACTGGTTCTCAGGAGGAGGAACACTGCTTGGAGGAACCCACTTTTTGGCACGAAGTATGGGTCTTGAATTATAATGGAATGTTTGAAGAGAGAACTCATGCCCACGAAGAATTTCTGCACGAATTTAACATTCCCCATTCTCAAAATTCCAGCAGTGTTTTCCATCATTCTGCAAAGAGCACAGAACATCCATTCTCTTGGAAAGCCTTCCAGTACCTCTCACTGATTCTTATTCCTAGATCATCATGGACTTCTCTCCAGACTCTTTACAATGTATTCTTTTCTTTTGTAAGGAAATTGATTTATTAATTTTTTTAAGCAATCTCTACACCCAATGTGGGGCTCAAACTCACAACCCCAAGGTCAAGAGTCAGATGCTCTACTGACTGAGTCAGCCAGACGCCCCTTTACAATGTATTCTTTTTTTTTTTCTTTGTTTAATGTTTATTTATTTTTGAGAGAGGGACAGAGTATGAGCTGGGGAGGGGCAGAGAGAGCGAGACACAGAATCCGAAGCAGGCTCCAGGCACTGAGCTGTCAGCACAGAGCCCGATGCGGGGTTCGAACCCACGAACTGCGAGATCATGCCCTGAGATTTGCCCCAGAGGAGCAAATGCTTCAGTTTGGTGACAAATCCCAAACGGTCTAACCTGTCATTCAAGCGATTGAAGGGGTTGCCTTTTGTGGTAGCATGAGTTGCATCTAATGTGAGGTCTGGATTCAGTCTACTAACCTCTCTATCCTTCAGTTTCTGGTCTATAAAATGAGGATTAAAAATACCTGCCTCGGGGTGCCCGGGTGGCTCAGTCGGTTAAGCATCCGACTCTTGGTCTCCGCTCAGGTCATGATCTCACGGTTTGTGGGATCGAGCCCTGCATTGGGCTCTGCACTGACAGTGTGGAGCCTCCTTGGGACTCTCTCTCTCTTTCTCTCTCTCTCTCTCTCTCTCTCTCTCTCTCTCGGCTGATTCCCACCAGGGACGGACAGCTATGTAAATGTTGGTAGATAGTACATAGAAGTATTCTGTGCTCATTCATTGAAAAAAATTAAAAAACCATTTACTAAGCAGCTGACTATGTGTTATATCTATTGATGGATAGGTATGTTCTGTCTATAGGTACGCTTTGAAGGGGAAGAAGAAATACATTTTAGACATTGCTTCCTGGAAGGAAGGCCTGGCTCCTGGTTCTCTCCCAGCTTGAGGAAATCTCTGGCCTTGAACTCTCTAGCTCTCCCGGCCCTCTGCAGAATAGTAGCAAAGTCTGCCCCCTAGAGGCTGACAACTACTCCTGGCAATAAAAATGGTCCTTGAAGTCAAATGTCCCACAGGTTCAGGAGGGGCTGTGGATGCGCCAGGCGTGGTTTGTTGAGTGTAGGAAGGCTGAAATTCTAGTGAAATGAATCAGATTGAGACTCTGGATTAGTCCCTCTTAAAAAAATACCGACACTTGGGACGCCTGGGTGGCTCAGTCGGTTGAGCGTCCTTCTCTTGATTTTGGCTCAGGTCATGATTTCGTGGTTTGTGAAATCGAGTGTGGATTGGGGCTCTGTCTGGGCTGACAGCACAGATCTTGCCTGGGATCTCTCCCTCTCTTTCTGTCCCACCCCCGCTCATGCTCGTTCTCTCGCTCTCTCTCTCTCTCTCTCCCTCTCTCAAAATGAATGTGAAAAAGAGAAAAATACCTACACTTGGAATTTGTGAAAATGTTGCTTTTATAAATCTTATACGTGCAATAATGCATCCCCATCAATGTCCTGTTTTACCTTATCTCCCACACTCCCATTCATTCCCAGCTCCTTAAGAACGTGTGTATATCTTTGTGAGCCTTTAGTGGGAGAATTTACACAGCACATGCTCTCAATACTTGTTGGTAGAATAGAGCTGAATTACACATTACTATGAAATCTCAGAAAAGTGGGACAAAGAGAGCTCCAAGACGTTTTCAGAGATTTAAAAAAAACAAACAGGTTTTATACACTGTTTTCCAAAAAAGCAGATATAGAATTCCCTCAGAGTTATCAAGCCTGGAAACCAGAAGTCAGTGGAATAATGCCTTCTGAAGGAAAATCGTTTCCTGCCTAGAATTCTGTATCCAAAACTACCAAAAGAAAACAAGTATGATAAGAGAACTGGGCATTTCTCAGACATGCAGAGTTTTCCTCTCTCTCAGGAAGCTGCTAAAGGAGGTGCTCCACCAAAAGAAGGGAGGGAGCCTGGAGAGTAAGATGTCAGATAAAAGAAATGGGGACTCTTGGGGCGCCTGGGTGGCTCAGTCAGTCGAGAGCATCTGACTTCGGCTCAGGTCATGATCTCACAGCTCGTGAGTTCCAGGCCCACGTCGGGCTCTGTGCTGACAGCTCAGAGCCTGGAGCCTGCTTTGGATTCTGGGTCTCACTCTATTTCTGCCCCTTCTCTGCTCATGCTCTCTCTCCTTCAAAAATGAATAAACATTAAAAGAAAGAAAGAAAAAAAAAAGAAATGGGGACTCTAACACAAGAGGGAGACAATAGGAATCACCAAGATCATGATAAAAGAAAACCCCAGGTGGACCGTCACGTGCCAGGCATAGAAAGCACCTGTGCAGACTGAAGCTTGTCAAAAAACTCCAGGAAATATTTATTCAAGATGACACTGATAGGATCATGTTTGAAACTATTGAGCAGGGGTTTACACAATCGGGGGTGATTGGGGGGGACTAGAGATGGGACTAGTGATAAGTACCACAAATATAACTAGAGAAATGGTGGGGGCAATTATTAATTCCAGTGAAATATAAAAAGCTATGGAGAGAAGGGGGGGGGGGCGGAAATCATGGTTACCATGATTAGGTGACCCAGTTGTGAATAGCATGAACACAGTCGTAACAATGTAAAGACTGGAAGTTGATACAAGCAAGTATGACATAACTATATTGGGAGATTGGGGGAATGGGAAGTGAGCACGTGTCTGTTCTCGTGAACACAAGAGAGGAGGGTGGAGTAAACAGAGCTAAATCTTTGACGGCCATATTGGAAAGTCCGTGCATAATGCCTAATGTGGATAAGATCAGAAAGTATCAACATGCCATCTTATTTAGAGCTATGGAGATAAATGCCAAAAAACCCCTCTAACAAAAGTTAAAAATAGTTGCATCAGGGCAGTGGGCAAGGAGGTTAAGCAACTGATTTTTTTTTTAATCTTTTTAAATTTTTGTTTATTTTGAGAGAGAGAGACACAGAGAGAGAGAGAGAGAGTCAGAGCGCTATCAGGGGAGGGGCAGAGAGAGAGGGAGACACAGAATCCGAAGCAGGCTCCAGGCTGAGCCGTCAGCACAGAGCCCGACGCGGGGCTCGAACTCACAGACTGTGAGATCATGACCTGAGCCGAAGTCGGACGCTCCACCGACTGAGCCACCCACTCGCCCCAAGCAACTGATATTTTTGATATGTGACTATTTGATTTGTTAAACTTTGTATAATTCTGGCTTAAAAAATAAACCCTAAACTTTAAGAATTGCATCAAACTGAATGGAGATTGAAGTTCTTCACTGAGGCCCACAGTGATGTGGGCGTGGTCAGTCCCACCACGGATTTTATAATGTTGGTGCTAAACTGGACACCCAAGACTCTAACCCGGGAACCTCAGGGATGCCTCCTTAGCTGAGTTGCATCCTCCCAAGATGGGCCAGGGTGTCAGCTCAGACAATGGAGCGTATGGTCAGAGGCCTCATTGCCCACACCCTAGTCTTGCTTGACCCTTCCCTGATCACCTTACAGCTCCCGGTGACTTTTACGCTTGTGGATTCTGTGGCGGATCTTATCTACTTATGACTCCTGCTTACGATTCAACTTCTGTCCCATCATCCAAAAAGACCGCACCAAGGTCTGCTTCTCCTCTGGAATTCTGTCTGTCGGTGAATGGCACTGGCAGCTCCCGGTCAACCAGAGAAGTACCTTGAGAATTACCCAGAACACCCTTTTCCCTCACGCTCGGTGTCCCCTGGCTGCCCATCTCCTTACCACCTTCCCTTCCCTCCTATCTCTTTGGCGCCACCTTAGTTCAGCCTCTTGTGGCTCTTTACCTTGATCCTGTGACCCCTTCCCTATTGGGCTGACGCTCTCAGTTCACCACCGGGCTGCCTCACAGAGTTCCAATGCTCTTTGGGCCTCTCCCCTGCCTTGAGCCCTCCAGCAGCCACCCCTACATTGCAGAAGGGTCCCACTCCTCCGCTTAGCACATGAGGCCTTTGTGAGACCGCTCCGGCCACATCCCTGACCACGACCACTCTGCCTGGCGCGCCGGGCAGGTGGAACGAAGCGTTATGAACGCATCACGCCTCGCACACGCCAGCCGTCACCATGCAGGGCAAGTGCCGCCTCCTCCAGGACGCATTCCCCAGCGCCCTCAGTATGACTCAGAGGCTTCCTTCACACCCTGCACGCACACCGTTGTGGCAGCTCCTGCCACACTCTGTCATACGTGTTTGCTTGGCTCTTTAAGCCATCCGCTTGCCTTGAGTTTCCCAAGTTACCACGGCCTATTCGTAGCCAACCCCCCCATCTCTAGCCTGATGTCTGGCCCACAGAAGGGAAAACTCCCAGACGAGTTCCACCTCCAGGTGGCCCAAAAACACGAATGAAAATATGTCCAGCTTGTCCGGAATGCTCATGTCTCCGTTGTTTATTTTATTTGTCTTTTTTTTTCCCCCTGAGGTGTCCCCCCCGCCATGGGATTGGGGGTCCCGCCACCACCTCTCACAGAGTCCATAGGGCGGGACAGCCGGGAGAGCGATCCTGTGGCATAGGGTTCTGGGTTCTTTCCCCTCGAGGGTCCTCTCACTTCTCAGTTCAGAGAGTCTCTGAGTCTGTCCTTGAAGGGAATGTGTTCAGGGCCTACTAAGGTCTAAGAGAACGGGGAGACCACACTCCTTAGGAGAGAGTACAGAATGAAAGCCTCCTGCCTGGCTGTGTAGAGACCAGGCTTTGTCCGGACATATGGTTTTATTTTTATTTATTTATTTATTTTTTTCCCAACGTTTTTTATTTATTTTTGGGACAGAGAATGAACGGGGGAGGGGCAGAGAGAGAGGGAGACACAGAGTCGGAAACAGGCTCCAGGCTCCGAGCCATCAGCCCAGAGCCTGACGCAGGGCTCGAACTCACGGACTGCGAGATCGTGACCTGGCTGAAGTCGGACGCTTAACCGACTGCGCCACCCAGGCGCCCCCGGACATATGGTTTTAAATGAATTTTTCAGTTCCCTGGGAATATATGGCTGTAGCTGGAGAGGCCTCAAATGATAGTAGTCATTCTCTCAAAGAAAAGGCCTGTGGGGGTCCCTGGGTGGCTCAGTCGGTGAAGCGGCCGACTGCGGCTCAGGTCATGATCTCGCAGTTCGTGAGTTCGAGCCCCGTGTCGGGCTCTGTGCTGACAGCTCAGAGCCTGGAACCTGCTTCCGATTCTGTGTCTCCCTCCCTCCCTGCCCTGCCCCCCGCCGACTCGTGCTCTGTCTCTGTCTCTCAAGAATAAATGAACATTAAATTTTTTTTTGAAAAAGGGCTGTGTACATGGGTCACATTGTATTTCCTCGACTGTACGTGTTTTGATGTGCTCCCGGTGTTCATTGTGTTATTCTTCATACTTCATACCTTTTTATAAACGTTAAATGCTTCTTAATAATTAGAAAGCGGAGTTCCTCCGTAAACATGAGAAAGCCCTAACTAAACATGAGTCAAAGAGGAAGGAGGTATTAAAATGGGGTGTTTTTTTTGCATAATCTATAGAAAGCTCAGAGGTGTGAGGCTTTGTTTGCATAATGAAATACAGGAAGTGTGGAAGAGGTGAGATGTATTGATTGCCAGGGCAACAGTTAAAGGTCCATGGGGTAACAAACCAGAGGGGCACTGAGCAAGCAGGGTTATGTGATATTGAAACCATAGTGTTAGAGAAAGGAT
Source organism: Panthera uncia (assembly GCF_023721935.1). NCBI lineage: Eukaryota > Metazoa > Chordata > Mammalia > Carnivora > Felidae > Panthera > Panthera uncia. Next base: position 26,062,820 of record NW_026057582.1, read on the forward strand.
AGACAGAATCGTCTGGTTAAGCCCCTTGGTTTATGGGGAACGACACCCAGGCCCAGGGAGCTCTCTTAATAGAGTCATTCCTTCATTCCCACATTGGTCTACGGCAGGCCAAACACTGTGCTGGGCGTCAGGGAAACCAAACACAACCAAGACAGTGGTCTTACCCTCCGTGATAATGAGAGAGATTAATAAGCAAGTCATTATCGGGTGGTAAAGTAAATGCACGGTGAAGGTCCATGCTGGCTCATGGATTAACAAAGCAGGAAGCTAGGGAGGGCGTCTCAGAGAGATGTCCCTCAGAGAGTGACTGGTAAGACTCAGCCAGGACCTGTGACCGGTGTTGGGGATCCTCTGGTGAGCAAAACAGACATAGCCCTTTCCTGCCCTCATGGTGCTTATGATTAGTTGGGAGGACAACCACCCATCAAAACTCACACACACACACACACACACACACACACACAAGAAAAATGGTTACAAGTGCTCCTATGGTTGTTTGTAAGAATTTGTAAAGGACGACAGATGAGCTAGATCTCAAGCCAGCTCTTAAGAAAGAGGGAAACCTAACTAGGTGAAAGAGAGGGGAAGGGCATTCCAGGCAGAGCGAATAGTGTGTGCAAAGGCCCTGAGGCAGGAAGGAGTTGAACATCAGTGTGGCTAGGCAGAGTGAGGGTGAGGGCAGCCGGAGACAAAGGCAGCAGCTATTTGGTGCAGGCATCATGAAGGGATTTTTACTTCGTCCTAAGAGCAAAGGGGAGCCATTGAGAGGTCTTAAGCAGATGAAGGGACATTGTCAGATTTGTCACTTGGAGAGTGCTGGCTGCTCTGGGAAAACCCAGCTGGGGTGGGGGGTGAGCATGGGGACAGAGGGACCTCTCGGGAGGCATTGTGGTCACCCAGGCGAGAAGAGATTTTGGAAACTGAGAGTGGCAGCAGTGGGAGGATGGGGAGGAGCTGTAGGCGAAAGGGAGTGGTGGCCAGGACTGGCTGGGGGGTGGGGGAGAGGGGAGGAGCGAGGGAGGAATCAGGATAATGCCCTCCGGAGGGAGGGTAATAACTTCCTTGTAGCCAAGTAAACCTTGCAGAGAGAGAGAAGAGAAATAGTATCAGCACCCCCTGCCTTCAGTTCTCTGTCCTTCTGCCTTTGTTGGGCCCCCGCCCCTTCCGACCTCAGCCACCGCAAAAAGGCCAGAGAAGCTGCTTTCAATTCCAAGCATAAATGCCCATGAAAATCCAATCATCAAATTTTATGGGCAGTCATCTTTCGCTCTTCGGCATCGCGCCCCTCAGGGCTTCAGGGCAGGACCCTTGGCTCAGATTCCCCTTAATTCTGTGAACAAATAGAATAGCGAGAAAGAAACAAGTCCAAAGCGAAACCCAAGTATTTATGGTTTCCCTTTAAGTTTTCCAAAGTAACCGCTGTGTGAAGTCCCTGCTGGTGATGCCATCAGCTCCCTGGCACTCCGAGTGGTCTTTTTTTTTTTTTTTTTTTTTTTAACGTTTATTTATTTTTGAGACAGAGAGAGACAGAGCATGAATGGGGGAGGGGCAGAGAGAGAGGGAGACACAGAACCTGAAGCAGGCTCCAGGCTCTGAGCCATCAGCCCAGAGCCCGACGCGGGGCTCGAACTCACGGACCGCGAGATCGTGACTTGAGCTGAAGTTGGACGCTTAACCGACTGAGCCACCCAGGCACCCCAACTCCGAGGAGTCTTGAAAGTGCTTCCTGCTGTCTCTAATGGGGCAACCAAGAGTACTCACTGTACCCCAATTTTTTCAATAACCTTTTCTTTTCATTGTTTCATTGATTGCTACATTGGTGCCCAACTTGAACGGGCTGAGGCTCAAAAAGGTGTTTTCAAGAACACTGGGCATGTTCACAGACTTCACCTGTGTAGGAGTTGACCAGTCAAGTGGTAGAAAGGGCAGAGTGTGGCTGAAGTCTTGGGATCAGCCAGAACCACTGTGCTCAGGGCGCCTTCCTTCTTAGTTCTGCCTGTGTCTCAGTCCGTTTGGGCTGCAATAATGAAAGTACCTTGTAAATGACAGAAATGTTATTTCTTACCATCCTAGAGGCTGGGAGAGCCCACAGTCTGGGTATCGGCAGATGTGGTATCTGGGAGGCCCCCTCCCTGGTTCATAGACGGCATCTTCTTGCTGGGACTTCATAGGGTGGAAGGGGTGAGGAACTCTCTGGAATCTTTTCATAAGGTCACTGATCTCATTCATGAGGGCTCCACCCACCTGACCTAACCACCTATGCCTATTCCTAGACCCACCAACCATGACCATAGGGGCAGCTCCCAAGGGGGCTATATTGGAATGGAGGAGGGGCAGTTTCCAGAAAGAGAATGGCCATTAACCAAGCAGATAAAATGATCAGTGCCAGACAACCCACTGAATCAGAGAAAATATTCACAAAAGACGTATCTGATGAAAGGTTAGTATGCAAAATATACAAAGCACTATACAACCCAACCCCCAAAACACAAATAATCCGTTTAAAAAATGGGCAGAAGACACGAACAGACGTTTTTCCAAAGAAGACATACAGATGGCTAACAGACACATGAAAAGATGCTCAACGTCACTCATCACCAGGGAAATGCTCATCAAAACCACAATGAGATATCACTTCACAATGAGATAGCCACCTCCGAATGGCTAAAGTCAAAAACACAAGAAACAACAGTTGTTGGCAGGGATGTGGAGAAAAAGGAATCTTTGTGCACTGTTGGCAGGAATGTGAACTGGTGCGGCCCCTGTGGAAGCTCCTCAAAAAATCAGAAATAAAATTATCAGCTGATCCAGCAACTCCACTATTGGGTATTTACCTGAAGACTATGAAAACACTAACTCAAAAAGATATATGCACCTCTATGGTTGCTGCAGCATTATTTACAGTAGCCAAATTATGCAAACAACCCAAGTGCCCATTGATAGATGAATGGATGAAGATGTATATATATGCAATGGACTATTACTCAGCCATAAAAAAAGAATGGAGTCTTGCCATTTGCAACGACATGGATGGATCTAGAGGGTATTAGTGAAGTCAGTCAGTCAAAGAAAGGCATAGCATATGATTTCACTCATATGTGGAATTTAGGAAATAAAACAAATGGACGTTAAAAAAAAGAAGATACAAACGAAAAACCAGACTCTTAACTATAGAGAACGAACTGGTGGTTACCAGGGGGGTGGCAAGGGATTGGGTGAAATAGGTGAAGGGGACTAAGATTACACTTGCTGTGATGAGCACTGACTAATGTACAGAGTTGTTGAATTACTATATTGTACACCTGAAACTAATATAACACTATATGTTAATTATACTGGAATTAAAAAAAAAAGGTCAGTGCCTTCCATGGCCATTAACTCATATGTGCTGAGAATCACATGACTTTAGAAGTGAGGTACCTAGCTCCCTACGGTCTTGGTGCTGGGAAGGATCTTCATTTTCTTAATAAGGACCCTGTCGTGTTTGCCAGAGCAATGACCCGGGAGCACAGTCACATTCAAGGGCTGTCTGTGTCCATTTAATTTCTCATGCACAATAATTTGTGTGCTTCTGCAGAAGATTCTAGAATGCAAATCCGCCACTGCTTTGTGTCTTCGCAGGATTATTTCTTGCTATGACAGATCTCTGACAACTTACCTTTCTGGTCTTCCCCATCTTATTTCTTGCTCTTTGACATTCTCCTTAGTCCCCCGTGCTCCCAAGAACTCTTTTGTCTGCCCAGCAGGAGAGCACATTTCTGACCTTCTGAACCACAGAGTCCTGGGGGCCGCTCCTTTAGAGTAGGGGCCCCTGTTCCAGTGAATGTGAGACGATTCCAGATGGCAGGTGAACAACACAAGGGCCTCTGCCCAGCAGAGATGACACAGTCACTATCCCATCCCAGGACGACAGCCTGATTTATCTGGGAGGTGGGGGCACACAACCAGGAGCCTCCCTTCAAGTCCATTTGGCTTAGGTCCCTGGGATCCCACCTCACACCCCCTCCATCTCAGCTGTCTCCTCTGCACCCCCGGCCCTCCTCCCCTTAACTCTTTCAGGTCGATCCTCATTGTGCCCAACGCCTCAGCAACCCCTTCTCTAAACCACACCCTGCTTTTGTCTCAACCTATGCTCCCTGAAGTCCCTCTTCCCCCTTGTCCTGCCCTCCTGCCCTTAGTCTCAAGGCTCTGCTCCCCCATGTCCCCCACCGATGGCACCTCAGAGTCAATCTCCACGAGACTCCCAGGGACCTGCAGGCTCCCCTCCTCCTACTTTCTTCTTTCCTCTGCTCACCCCTTGGGACCTGACTCACACACCCAGCCCCCTCCTGCCTTCACCTGTCCTCCATCTCTGTGAGCAGTCCTCCCTTTGGGGCCGGATCTCTCTGGCTGCTCACATCTTTCCTTTTGGTCTCCCTGATCTGCTAGCTTTTTTTTTTTTTTTAATATATGTATTCAAGTAATAAGAGTGAGTTGATTTAGAAAACGAGGTCATTAGCAGTGCAGGTGACTCGTGGATGCAGCAGAAATGGCGGTGGTTGCATGTGGGTAACTCACGTTTGGGAAATAGTGAGTTAGAAGAACGGGTATAATAAACTCAGATGAAAAACAGCTACCAGACTCATGCAATGACAACGGTCGTGTGTCACCTAATTTTATCTGTTGATACGGGCTCGCTCTGTCTGTGAATCAGGTAACCACAATACAAAACTACTGACACAACCTGTTTCCATCCTCCACAGCCTCTGTGGCTCATAAGCCAAGACTTAGTCTCCCCTCTGTGCCTGGACCCAGGTACCTTTAAGGAGTTTGTTACCCTCTGAATCCCAGACACTCACTCATTTTGGGAGCTCATATATCCCTCCCATCTCCATGGCTACCAAAAGAATGTTTCTGGCCAGTGTGTTGAGAGTTTGGGAGATCAGAAGGAATCTATGGGGTCTTGACATTGAGTATTCCCTTTTTTCTCTTTGCCAAAGTTAGTAAGAGGTTAGGACAAAGCAGGGATGAAAGGTGGTGGGGAGGTGAGGGTAGCCATTCGCTCATTTATTTATTCAACAAACATTGTTGAGCCCTGATTACATGCCCAGCACTGCTCTAAGCACAGGAAATACAATGGTGAACTCGCTACAATTTCCTGAACCTTTGAAAGTTTACAATCCCAAGGAGAAGATAGTCAATGGATAAATAGCTAACGATATCATGAGAGATAGCAAGATAGTGAGGTGGTGCTCAGGGAAGGTCTCACTAAGGTGACATTTGAGCGTAAGTGACAAAATGGGCCACATGGACATGTAGAGCCAAGGGTGCCCCAGGCAAGTGCCAAGTCTCTGAGGCAGGAACATGCTTGGTATATTCAAGGTACAGCAGTTGCAATAGGGAGAGTATGGGGAGAAGAGGTCAGATAGGTAGATGAGGGCCAGATCCGGTGGGGTCTGATGGGCTCTGGAGAGGGCTTGAGCTTTGGTTGAGGTAAGAAGCTCCAAGAAGGCTTTTTTTTTTTTTTAGTTTATTTATTTATTTTAGAAAGAAAGAGAACAAGTGGGAGAGTGGCAGAGAGAGAGAGAGAGAGAGAGAGGGACAGAGGATCCAAACAGGCTCTGTGCTGACAGAAGAGAGCCCAACATGCGGGTCAAACCCACAAACCGCAAGATCATGACCTGAGCTGAAGTTGAACACTTAATCGACTGAGCCACCAAGGTGCCCGAGCTCCAAGAAGGTTTGGAGCAGAGGAGTGATGTAGTTGACTTGCACTGTGAAAGGATCATCCTGACTGCCATACGGGGAGCAGACACGGGAGTGAGGGTAGAAGCGGGGGAACAGTTAGGAGACTTTGGTGGGGAAAACTTGCTAGAACTAATACATGAACAGCAAAGTCACAGGATATAAACTCCACGTGCAGAAATCAGTTGCATTTCTATACACCAGCAATGAAGCAGCAGAAAGAGAAATCAAGGAATCGATCCCATTGACAACTGCACCAAAAACACTAAGATACCTAGGAATAAACCCAATCAAAGTGGTAAAAGATCTGTTCTCTGAAAATTATAGAACACAAAGACCTAGAAGAACATTCCATGCTCCTGGATAGGAAGAACAAATATTGTTAAAATGTCTATACTACCCAAAAGCAATCTATACTTTTAATTCAACCCCTATCAAAATACCACCAGCAGTTTTCACAGAGATAGAACAAATAATCCTAAAATTTGTATGGAACCACAAAAGACCCCAAATCCTAAAATTTCTGTGGAACCACAAAAGACCCCAAATCCTAAAATTTCTGTGGAACCACAAAAGACCCCAAATAGCCAAAGCAACCCTGAAAAAAAATGCCAAGTTGGAAGCATCACAATACCAGACTTTAAGCTATATTATAAAGCTGTAATCATTAAGGCAGTATGGTACTGGCACAAAAACAGACACATGAGTCAATGGAATAGAACAGAAAACCCACAACTATATGGTCAACTGATCTTTGACAAAGCAGGAAAGAATATCCGATAGAAACAAGACATTCTCTTCAACAAATAGTATCGGGAAAACTAGACAGCAACATGCCAGAAGAATGAAACTGGACCACTTCCTTACACCATACAAAAAAATAAATTCGAAATGGATGAAAGGCCTAAATGTGAGACAGGAAACCATCAAAATCCTAGAGGAGAACACAGGTAGCAACCTCTTTGACCTTGGCCGCAGCAACTTCTTACTCAACACGTCTCTGGAGGCAAGGGAAACAAAAGCAAAAATGAACTATTGGGACCTCATGAAGATAAAGAGCTTCTGCACAGTGAAGGAAACAATCAACAAAACTAAAAGCAGCCTACGGAATGGGAGAAGATATTTGCGAATGACCTATCTGATAAAGGGTTAGCATCCAAAATCTATAAAGAACTTATCAAACTCAACACCCCCAAAATAAATAATCCAGTTAAGAAATGGGCTGAAGACATAGACATTTTTGTAAAAAACACGCATAGATGGTTAACAGACATAGGAACAGATGCTCAGCATCAGTCACCATTAGGGAAATACAAATGAAAGTCATGATGAGATCCCACCTCCCACCTGTCAGAATGGCTAAAATTCACAATATAGGAAACAACAGATGCTGGTGAGGATGTGGAGAAAGGAGAACCCTCTTGTACTGTTGGTGGGAATGCAAACTGGTGCAGCTGCTCTGGAAAACAGTGTGGAGGTTCCTCGAAAGATTAAAAATAAAACTACCCTACGATCTAGCAATAACACTGCTAGGAATTTATCCAAAGGATACAGGAGTGCTGATCCAAAGGGGCACATGTACCCCGATGTTTATAGCAGAGCTTTCAACAATAGCCAAATTATGGAAAGTGCCTAAATGTCCATCAACTGATGAATGGATAAAGAAGATGTGGTTTATATATACAATGGAATACTACTTGGCAATGAGAAAGAATGAAATTCTGCCATTTGCAGCAACGTGGATGGAACTGGAGGGTATTATGCCAAGCAAAATAAGTCAGTCAGAGAAAGACGGATATCCTATAATTTCACTAATATGTGGAACTTGAGAAACTTAACAGAAGACCATGAGGGAAGAGGAGGGGAAGAATAGTTATGGAGAGGGAGGGTGGCAAGCCATAAGAGACTCTTAAATACAGAGAACAAACTGAGGGTTGATGGGGGGTGGGGGAGAGGGGAAAGTGGGTGATGGGCATTAAGGAGGGCACTTGTTGGGATGAGCACTGGGTATTATATGTAAGTGATGAATCACTGAATTCTGTACCTGAAACCAACTTTACCATATGTGTTAACTAATGAAAATTTAGATAAAAACTTGAAAAAAAAAAAAAGGGTGGCTTCCGTGGGGGATAAAGAAGAGGAACAGAAATGTCTACCCCAGGGTGAGAAGCATGAATGTGCTGACAGGTGGGCTGGTCAGGCCATGTTGTTCCCAACTGTGAAAGATGGGGGATCCCTCTGTGGAAATGTAACTCAGCACCAGTACTTCTGGAGGCAGGGAAGTTAGGAATTGATAGGGCCATCTCTCCAGTGCTTGGACACCTCAAGCCGAGATACGGCCTCTCAGTATCATCTCAGAACACGCTGGGCACGTACTGTTCCTACTACCTACAGCACACTTCCCCTTCTTCATCTACTTGACATTGTTCACCGTCCAGTCTTCAGTTGAAATATTGCTTTCTCAGGCTGGCTTCCCAGACCTCCCTCCCTCCAGGGAATAGGTCAGGTCCTCAGGGTACGCTTTCCTAGTCCTCTGTGCTTATGGCGCTGAGCACGTATCAGCACTGTCATTCATTAATTAGTACAATCAGTTCTTCGGTGTGTATTTCCCCCACCAGACTGTAGGGTCCGTGCGGGCAGGGATGGGTCTGCTTTATTCATCTCTCCATCCTCAGTCTCTAGCTGTCTGCCTGACACGAGTGCTCAATATACTTTTGTTGAATGAATGAAGGAATCAACAAGTGCATGGTCAGTAGAGCAGGTACCAGAGACGCGACAGGGAGGAGAGTTGGTTCTTAAGGGGGAGATGCAAATAGGGACAGGGTTTGTGTCAACTTAAAAGTCAAAGGACTCACAAACACCTAGTGTGGAAAGCATGAGAACACTGTCCTGGACTTGCAGACAGACCCAGCCTCGTAGACAGGCCCACACATGCAGATACACACACACACACACACACACACACACACGCACGCACACCTGGCGGTCACAGCAGTAGCTCCTATTATGAAGGATAAGGATGGGTTGACAACATAAAATCTCGACTCAGCAAACTTACTGAAGTGGGAGCAGAAACCAGGACTAATATTCTGATGGCCAGATTTGTTCTTGAGGCAAAGGATTCAATCAACTCAATCAATGGAGTCTCAACCGAAACCAGATCAATCTTGATGGAAATCAGGACATGATCAATTTGGTTTCAGTACCTCCAGCTCCCAGCCTCCAAGTCCTCTTCCACATCCCTTCTCCCAGTCTCTAGCATTCTTATGCCCTTTCCACCCTTCTATGAATCAAAAGAAGACCTTCAGAGAAAGAGCAGGCAAAAATTCTGTCTACAGTGTAAAAGGCTGATAAGACAAAGTATTACTCTTACCAAGAGCTTTTGCACTTTGGTTGGAATAGATACCTTAAGCCACAGGAACAAAGTTTAGGGTTCTTATGCCCTTGTGACTTTGTTCCATGGACAGCCAGTTGTCTCACAAACGTTCTGATCTTTCACTCACTGCCCTTGGAAGGCACTGTGCATGGTTGTTTTAGCAGAAGAGCATTTTGTCAAAGGGACATTTTTATGTATTATTGTCGAAAACCATTAAAGTTCCAACTATTGAAAAATCACTGAGTAATGTTCCTAACGTACATCCTCATTTCATCCCTGAACCTTATCCCGTCCTCATGCCCCTCCTTCTCACCACTGATGACACGTTGTATCAGAGTTGTCCAATCTGAATGGCCTTTGAGTCAAACATTCTGCTTCATGTCAAGTGGGTTTACTTCTTGCAAACATGAAAATCTCCTGGCTCACTAAATTATGACAACTGATGAGAACTTCTGACTTCCAATTTAGCGCGGCATGCTATGGACCACACTCTCTACTGGCAGATGCGTTTCTTGAGTTTTGGGTACTTGCTGTGTTGACTGATGAAAGGTTTTTACCTTGGGGGTCTACGAATGCATTTCAAGAGTCCATGAATCCCTGAAATCATATCATCCAAATTTGATGAGTATGTATATATTTCGTAAAGGAAAGGGGGGTGCGGTCCATGGTTTTAATCAGATCCTCAAAGCAGTCTGATCACCGGCTTAGATGGGTAATCTAGATAGTTCAGGTAAAAACAATCTATTTCGTTGGATGTCGCTAGCTTAGTATCTGCCCTCACTAGATACATCGTGTTCTGTTATGTTTATTTCATCACTGGGCAACCGGTTTATGTAGCACATCATCTCAAGTGGATTTCCTGACACAAATGATGCACCTTGGAGACAACCTTTGAGGACTAAACAGAGAAGTTTCTGGATTAACTTTGAGCAAAGTGAAGCACCTGTTTGGTGAGAACATCCTGCCTTCTAGAAGGCGACCCTCTATTCTCTCTCCATTTTCAGTGAGATTCCAAGAACTGGCCCTAAAAGGAAAAATGTGGCTTCTGGTTTCCATGTTGCCGGGGACCTTACATTGGGAAGAAAACCCAGTAAAGAGCGGCCGAGCACAGGGAGTGGGGGTTGCTTCTGCTCATCTGCCTGCCTAGTGTGTCCTATTCTGTGCAGGGGAGGGAGGATTCTTCCTCTACCCTTCAAGGTCTTCCAGCTGGACTAAGAATTCAATTTACATGAGAAAGATTAACAGGAAGAAAGAACAAAGTTTTCTTATGCGCGCCCAGAGACCCAATAATGAAATTGAGACCCAAAGATGTGACCAAGGCAGGCAGTCTTTAATACATTTTAGACAAAGAGACAATACATTTGCGAAGAATTTACAGACTAAGGAAAACGGGTGTTTGGGAGCTTTGATTAAATTCTAAGCAAAATTTGGGCTGAGGTAGCAGATTAGTAAAAAAGTAACAAGGTTTATTTCTGCAGCTTTCTGGCCTTTAAAGTACCTATCTCCGGTGATAAGGATATCTTTGTACTTCTTAGTACAGGGAGGGTATTTTTCATATGGGAGATTTATTTCCTGCTTTCAGGGGGACAGAGGAGGGTCTGAGTGTCCTTGTACTGGCTGTGTCTGAGATAGCTTCTATTCAAAGTAATCAGTGTGCACTTTGGGGCAGCCTGCCCTGGGCCCCTGAATATGGCTGAGACTAAAATCACTCCCCAGCCACACGTTTCAGATTGAGGTAACTCCTCGCTGCCTTAAAGGTCAGGAAAGCCGCTGTGCTGACACAGGCCCTTCTCCCCATGACAATCTGCCCCACATCGACTCTTGAGTCATCACATCTGGATGACTAGGCTGACAAAAACAAGGTTTCTTGGGATGAGTTGAATTGGTGGCAAGGCAGTATGGTGGAGCAGGAAGCGCTGTGCACTTGGATGCTGAGGATCTGGGTTCGAGTCTTACGAACTTGGGCGTGCTGCACTGATCCCTTTGGGTCTCGGATGAAATTAAACAACGCGAGTCAAACTGCTTCACATGGTGCGAAGGACCTAGGAGGTGCTCAGTGAAAGGGATCGTGCAGGGCCCACACCGAAACAGAAGTCCTGGCCGTAGACCAGGTTGTTGTCAACCCTGATCTGTACGGCGGTGTCTTCAGAAGCTTATCTACGGAGACCGGGTAGATCCTCAGACCTGTAGAGATTTGCACCCCTGGTCATTCACTAATTCAACAAATGTTCCTTCACACCTATGCTCTGGGATATTGTCCAAACACATAATGCCTGGCTGCCGGAGGTAGAACTCAAACTGCCTGCCTCTCTCCTAACTGGGAAGTTGGGACAGAGCCAGGACGTGAAAGGAAAGAGGCGGTTTGTCTCCACAGCTCTCTGCCTAGCCACTAGGTGGCAGCACCAACTTAGGGCTGCTGTCCCCACATTCTTGGCAGTAACTTGGGACTTCAGAAACTCCCCTACGCGCACTCCAGCTTGGTATACAGCTCCAGCTCTGGAGGCAACAAAGGCCGGTTTGAACCCCGTCTCCACACTTGGCTGTGCGACCTTGAACAAACCGTTTAACCTTTGTTTCTTTTCAAGATTTTGGTTTCTGGGGCGCCTGGGTGACTCAGTCGGTTAAGTGCCCGACTTTGGCTTGGGTCATGATCTCCCAGTTTGGTTCGTGAGTTCGAGCCCCGTGTCTGGCTCCGTGCTGACAGCCTGGAGCCTGCTTTGGATGCTGTGTCTTCCTCTCTCTCTGCCTCTCCCCTGCTTGTGTTCTGTCTCTCCCTCTCAAACATAAGTAAACATTACAAAAATTAAACACAAAAAACAATTTTAGTTTTAAGTAATCTCCACACCCAATGCGGGGCTTGAACCCACAACCCTGAGGTTAAGAGGGGCATGCTCCACCCAGCCAGGTGCCCCCGTTTAACCTATGTTGAGTCTGTTTCTTTATCTGTTAAGTGGGGATAACAATCGTTCCTGAAACAATAGAGTGAACAGAAAATGAGGCAAATGTTTGGTAAATGGCAGCTAATATCACCCTTGCTCCCAAGAGATTAAAGAGCATGGTCCTCTTACTCTTTCGTGCATCACCCTTATTCTGCACCTTTTTTCCTCTTTTAAGGGTGCCCCTGATGCTTCTTTAAAGTGAGCACGCAGATAAACACTTCAGGGTGGGGAGGGGGAAGGTAGGGGGAGGGTCCACAGAGTGATTTTTCTAGAACAGACCAGACTTTTTCCCTTCCTTCCCTTCTCCACCTCTTCTCTTCCTGTTCATTTTCTTTCTTCTACCTTGGGATTTTTACGTCAGGGCGGGGGACGGAGGGGATATTTACTTGTTTAAAGTGAGAAGTAACCGCTGCTCTGTGTGAAGCCCTTGGCCAGGCAGGGACAAGTGGGGGGCAAAGGTTGAGGAGAACAGAGTTACAAACGTAGGAGAGAGTCCGCCCTCGGAGGTACTTACAGTCCTGAAGGTGCTGAACTGATACCCAGCTGGAATGCACCCAAATGTAACTAAAATGATCTTTAAGATATTAAAATATTTACGTTCCGGCTGCTCAGTGGCCTCTGCCCTAGTGCCCCTCTGTGCTGCAGTGCGGGCACGCCCTGACCCCGCTTCAGTGCCAGCTCCAGCACCCATTCTGATTGGTCAGGACCCGGCCTGCCAGTTTGAATACCACCCCTGAGCAGGTTGACTGGGCTCCATACACAAAGGACCAGTGGGAGTGGAGAGTGCCGTCTGGAGGCTAAGCTATGACTCCCTGTGATGGTTTTCCAGTTACAGCCTGGGGAGCTTGCCAGAAGCAGCAATGGGTCACATCCAGGTCAGGCATGCCAGAGGCTGGTGCAATCCTGGCTGAATGTCCAGCTTCTGATGGAGCACAGGGCATCCCAGAACCCTCTTGGAAAACAGTCTACTCCTGCTGTCCCCTGAGATTAGGATCCAGTGCCCCCCCACTTCCTGGGAAACCCTGGTATGATTCATCATCCGTGAGTTTTGGGTTTCTTAATAGAGAAGCTTACTCTGGCCGGGATGGCTTAAGCAGGAAGCGAACTTGCTGGGAGAATATTGTGTGGCTCCCAGAATCCAAAGAAACGGCTGGAGAACAAGGCTCGGAATAAGGCAGGAACTAGGACAGTTTTCCACCAGAGGAATTCTCTGGCCAGAGCTTCCTAGTTGGAGGGGAGGGCTCCCACAAGCTTTTGGGTCTTCCGTTTGCTGCGTTCAAGAGTCAAATTCCCAACCTGATAACAGCAAAATGGATTGCGTTTAGTCTAGTAACAATGTGTGATAACACTTCAATTATTTGGCTTTGCATTATTTTTGGTACTGGCTTAAAGATAATGACTTTTAACTATATAATTTTATTGTAATTGTAATGACTTTTGACCTGTACTAATCCCATCATTAAACTAGAAATGTGAGTAAACAGGGGTGCCTGGGTGGCTCAGGCGGTTAAGCGTCTGACTTGAGCTCAGGTCACGATCTCACCATTCCCGAGTTTGAGCCCCACCATCAGGCTCTATGCTGACAGCTCGGAGCCTGGAACCTGCTTCAGATTCTGTGTCTCCCTCCCTGTCCCTGCCCCTCCCCTGCTCGTGCTCTGTCTGTCTGTCTTTCTCTCTCAAAAATAAATGTTAAAAAATTAAAAAAAAAAAGAAATGTGAGTAAATAAAAACTTTTATAAATTCCATTAAAAAAAAAAAAAAAAAAAACGTCAAATTCTCCGGAATGAAGCTGTTTGGCCCAGCCCGGGTCACATGATTGCACCTTGGCCAGATAAGACAAAGCACCTGTCTGATAGCTCTACCCACTGAAACAGAAATCAGAGTGCTTCACCGAGAGAAGGAGACATAGATTCTGAGTGGCAAAAAAAAAAAAAGATCCCTCTAATCACCTGCATGCTAGTTCCAAGTGACGGTTCAGAAACACCTGTCTCTGGCCTCCAAGGGTTAGACCCAGACAGAAGTAGACCGTCATCCTAGCACTATATATAGCCTCCTTGGAGGCTACCGGATCAACCCATAAGGTTCTCTGAGTGCAGGGATTACAGAGGTTTTGCTCACGTTTGAATTCTCAGCCCCATGCACAGTAGCACAGAACCAGCCACACAGCAGGAATTCAGTAACTATTTGTTGACTGCATGAAAGAAAGACGGATGAATGGACAAAGGAATGAATGGAACACAGTGCCTGCCTTCTAGGAATGTATAATCCGAGACAATTCTTATTCTGACAATGGAATATGAGTAACAAGATAAAACTTTGCCCAACATACAGATAGTAAGCATCAATCAGATCTTTTAAAAGCAGGAATCAAGGGAAGGGACTCTTTCCCATGGAGGTGGTAGAGATTGGGGCAGGACTCCAGGTGGGGCCAGAGGAGGCTAGGGTAGCAAGCTGTGTCTCTTGAGTCACACGGTCATCTAGGTTTTAGTCTTGTGTCTAGATGTCACCAATCAGACAGAGGCAAGGATCAGAATCAAAGTAAAAGCAAGGTGGAGTCCTGAGCAGGGTTCTGGAAAAAGAGATTTGCCTCTCTCTACCCTCTCAACCTCTGTCCTATTCCTCAAAGTCCTGCTTCCCTGATAATGTACAATAGAAGTTGGCCTGCCTGTCTGTCTAGCTTACTCTCTCTCTCTCTCTCTCTCTCTCTCTCTCCATGAACCAATCCTCTGACCCAGAGAGGAAAGAGACACATTCCTAAGCAGCCTCTCCAACTGGAGCTTCAACTATGACAACCATGTTGGGTTCTCCCAAGACCATTGAGAGACAGTGATAAAGACAAGACATCCACCCGTATCATGGACAAAACCAGCAATGGTGATTAATGGTGGCCAGTCAAATGACAGTAAATAGGCCATTCACTAATCCATGAGCAAAGGTAGAGATTGCTTCTGTCTTGATTATTTCTATATCCCTGGTGCCCAGCACAGCAGACTCTTAATATTTGTTGGTTTGATAAAGGAAGGAAGGAAAGAAGGAATGAATAAAGTTTCTCTTATATTCTCAAGGCTTGTGTGTTTCAGGTTAAAGTTATCTATGGCTCCCTCAGAGCTTCGTGTACCATATTTCTTCTATTAAACAAATAACCACACAGTTAAAGGTGGAATTTCAGTGTGTTAATGGCTGTGAAAGAAGGGTACTTAGTGTTCTGAAACCATGTGATAGTGGGGATCTGATCTAGTCTGGGAATCGGACAAAACTTCCCTACACTGATATTTGAAGAAGAGGTGGGAGTTAACTAGATGGGGGTGGGGGGAGTACAGGATAAAGAGCAGGTCAGTTGAGACTGAATGCATGAACAAGATTCTGAAGGGCGAGGGAGTGCAGAGAATGAAGGGAAGGGACAGAAGCCAGCACGGAGGAAATGAGAGTTGCATAAGGTGAGCTGAGGGGCAGAGGGCGTAAGATTTCTGGGGTCCCAGCCAGGGTTTAGGTGTTCACTTCAGTAGTCACCTTAAGTAACTCTTAAACCCAAATCGTGCATGCTGCGTGCCAGCAGGCCATTGATAAGCTTGGCGAAGATGTGCTAATGGCGGGCGAGGTGGGGGGGGGGATTGGGGGGGGGGGGGGGGGGCGGTGCGGGGAGGCCGACCGGTACTGATGTGACTTTCAACCTGACTTTACTGCTTGGATGTCACAGCAATGAAGAACTGATCTCCAGGAATGGGGACCTTTGTCTCTGCACATTGCAAGATGGTTTGGAAAGTTTAGTGTCAGTTTCTTAAAATGCCGCAAGATAGGGAAATGAGATATGATGCTTTTCACTTTTCAGAACTAGATGTTCTCTAGAGAAAACAAAAGGGGGAAATTTCAGGGATGCTCCTGGGCTTCCAAACTGTAGTATTTATACCCTGTATTTGTTAGGCTTTAAAAATCTAAGTATATGTATTTTTAAACAAAAGAAGACTGATCCTCATTTTGGCCAGCATGGAGGTTTTATTCATATCTTTTTTACACCCCTCCTTCCTTGTCTTCTATGCACATTAAAAAGCAACAAGGTAGAAAACCAAGCAAATATTTACATACTGTGTCCATTAACAAAAGTAATGTTTCCTAAATGAAGCAGATTTTAGCATGTTTCTTTTTTAAATTTTTTCTAATGTTTATTTTTGAGAGAGAGAGACAAAGTGCGAGCGGGGGAAGGGCAGAGAGAGAGGGAGACACAGAATCCGAAGCAGGCTCCAGGCTCTAAGCTGTCAGCACAGAGCCCGATGTGGGGCTCGAACCCACAAACTGTGAGATCATGACCTGAGCCGAAGTCAGCCGCTTAACCGACTGAGCCACCCAGGCACCTCAGCACATGTTTCTTTTAGCCAATTCACTTTTTCACGAAAGTAAATTTATCTGTAAAGGAACATATATCATTATGATAAATGGAAAACCACCAGATTTGTTAGGATAAATATGTACTGATGGAAGAAAATCTGTTTTAACCAAGGGTCACCTAAAGTCACCCTGCATTCCAGGCACTGTGGCAATTAAGATGGATTGTATTTTATTTATTATTAAAAAACGTTTTTTTAATGTTTATTCATTTTTGAGAGACAGAGCTCAAGTGAGGGAGGAGCAGAGAGAGAGGGAGACCCAGAATCTGAAACAGGCTCCAGGCTCTGAGCCATCAGCACAGAGCCCGACACGGGGCTTGAACCCATGAACAGTGAGATCATGACCTGAGCTAAAGTTGGATGCTTAACCGACTGAGCCACCCAGGCGCCCCTGAGATGGATTTTAGAAAGTGGGTAGAATTTCGAAAAACAACTGTGGCTTAATCAAGCCATTCGTTCATGCCACTGAGATCAGAACCACCGGCGAATCTTACTAAAAATCAAGAAGATTCCCGGGCCCCATCTCCAGAACCCGTGAAAACATGACAGAGCGATTCTAGGCAGAGAAAAATAGCACAGAGGAAGAGCAAAGTAGCGAAAGGAAAGTGCCAGACACAGCCCCCAACATGAACTTTTCAGCCTGGCCACTTCATGGGGTTTGTTCCCAAGAGAGGAGGGGGTGATAAGGGTGCCGGGACAGGGGAGCAGGCTAAAGTCTAGTGGTCTGGAAGCAACTGGGGCTACCTGCTGGGTTTCTCAGCCTCCGTGCTGCTGACCCTGGGGCTGGACAGTTGTTCATTGTGGAGTTTGTCCTGTGCGCGTAGCAACTTTAGCAGCACCCTGGCCTCTGTTCATCACCTGTCTCCCAAACTGTAACAGCCAAACATGTCTCCAGACATTGCCAAATGGCCCCCGAGGGACAAAATCACCCCCAGTTGAGAACCACTGAGCGGGGGGGGGGGGGGGGGGGGGGGGGCGGGGAACGGTTTAAATTCCTTGTTTGGTTGTTAAATTCCTTGGCTCCCACATGAGACAGAATTAGACGCTCGCCCCACTGAGCCACCCAGGCGCCCTGAGATAGGCCCACCTTTTATAGAGCTTTCCCTTAAGCCCAACCAGCAACTTCTGCTTCTATCTCACTGGTCTGGGTCACATGACCATGCCTAGCTGCCAGGGAGTCTGGGAAATGCAATCTTTCTAGCTGGGGACGTCACCATCCTGGGCAAAATGAGAATTCTGGAGAAAGGAAAAAGGGAAGGGGGAATGGCTTTGAGAGGTCGATTTGCAGGCCTTGCTACTGCTCCTAATCTTCCTTTCTATGTAGAGAGACAAGCTCAGCAGTCTCTCCCCAGTAATCTTCCAGAAGGAGCCGGACACACCTCCCAGGCAGCCATGGAATTCATCTGTGAAAATTGCCCTAGAAAAGTCCTCCAAAAGGGAGCTTCTTATCTCTGCCTGCTGGTAGAGTCTTCAAACCAAGATCAAGTTTTTAGTCTCTTTTCCTCGAAATAGATTGGTTCCATGATACGTGGGAGCAGTTGGGAAACAAGCTTTTTAGGAGGGATGTCTTAGTTCTTATCCTCACTTCCTGTTTCCCTGGGACCCACATGAGGCCAGTGCAGTACGGGGTCATCCACATGGCAACAATTCCATTCAATTGTCTGCCCTACACACTTGCTCCAAAGCCTAAGATGCCACCATTAGGCACTCCCTCCTTTGGGTCAGGCATTCTTCTTTTAGGTGCCTCTTAAAATGTCAGTCCTCTCTGACAGGGGTAAAAGAGTATTTAATCCACCACCTTAGCGTGGGTCTGAGCTCACTAGCCCTTTTCCTCCTCCCTTGGAATTCCTGCCCAGGAGGCACTTGGGGGCACTGAAACCTGCGAGGGGGAAGGTGGCTGGGGGTGGGGCAGGGGGCAGAGAGGGACAGCGTGTCTGTCCTGGAAAGGAGGGGGGCACGCAGCTGGCTCACCTCCTTTACTGTAAAGCTGTAGCCGCACTGGTACTTTGGTTGGAGGTATTAATAAACCCTGCTGGTAAGTTTGGGTCCAGCAGATGGCAACCCCATGACCTTTGAGTTGACTTTGCCTCCCTTTCTCTCCCCACCCACACTTCTCAACCTGAAGACTAAAAATCTGGCTTTCCTGTAACTTGCATTGACTCTAACTCAGGGAATAACACTGCTAGTAAGAGACGAACACAGAGGGTGGCGGGCGGGGAAGTCAGCATTCCCCAGGAAGCCTCGCGTCAAAATCACAGATAACGATGACGCGGTCACGCGTCCATTTCTTGCTGCACGGAGCCTTCCTTTAGCCTGGGCTTTCCAGGGAGACATCGTTGGCCAAGAGAGACGGCAAACCTCTCCAGTGCCACCTCAGACCCGGGCAGAAGAGGTCCCTATTCCGGACCGCCAGGAACGGGCTCTGGGCCTCCAGCTAGACTCTCTCACGGGGCAAAGAGTTCTTAGATCCAACGGGTCATGCCCACCCAAGGCCCTCTGTCCCCTTGTAAACCATGCTCCGATCGCTTCTCGGCCTTTTGGCTGAGATCAAGTGTAGTAAACCATGCTCCGTATACCAGGACATCGGAATCCCCCACCTGAGTGGCCCTGAGCTGGCTTCCAGGAGTTGCAGCCCTCTTCCCGGCTACTTCTTCTTCGGGATAGACCACACCACTGGCATATGCACCTTTGGACCCGAGGGATGGCCAAGGGAGGGCTGTCTGCGCGAGAGGGGTGTGGGTGGAACCCAGTCTTGCAGGCTGGTATGCACACCAACATGAGTGTGGGGCCGCTGGGGAGCCAGGGGAGGGACAGGAAGAGGACAGGCTGCTGTCTTGGGGGCCGTTTGTTCGTGGGCCACCTGGTGCTAATACAAAATTCTGAAGCACCCAAGAATTCGAAATTCAAACCTCGCCTTCCAGGTTGGTATGCAGGAGAAGAGAACATATTTTGCTTACCATATTTCATATATTTTGTAAGCCTGATTTATAATGTGTAACTACTTAGACATACGCTATGTGGCCTCTGTTTGTACTTTGGCCCCAGGCCCTGCAAATAGTAGGGGCCAGCCTGTTCCACAAACATATTTTACTCGGGCTGCAGGGCGTTTTGAAAATTGAGAGGTTTCGGGGCATCTGAGTGGCTCCGTCGGTTGAGCATCCCACTTCGGCTCAGGTCATGATCTCACAGTCTGCGAGTTCAAGCCCCGCATGGGGCTCTGTGCTGACAGCTCAGAGCCTGGAGCCTGCTTTGGAGTCTCTGTCCCCCTCTCTCTCTGCTCTTCCCCTGCTCATGCTCTCTTTCTCTCAAAAATAAATAAGCAAAAAAAATAAAATAAAATAAAATTGGGAGATTTCATGTATAAATTCTGATTTGGGCTTTTCTTGACGCGTTGCAAGATATGGCAACACTGGGCCTGAACTCCCACAGGGCAGTGTGGGATAGAACCAAAGGGCAGCTGCTTGCTCTAGGCAGACAGGCACTCCCTCCTCAGTTTGCCACACTCCCCACTACTCCCAGCTGCCCTACATGGGCTGAGCTTCATGTATCTGCATTGCCTGCCTGAGCCAAGTGTGGGTCTGTGGCCCACCAGCCGGAGGGAACGGTCCCTGTTGGGTAGGAGGCTGGGACAGAGCTGGGGGGTGGGATCCATGGTCAGAGAGCTCTGCAAGTTCAAATTTATTCATAGCCTCTCCTCCAGGGGTCCTGTGAGATGAAGTCAGCACTTCATAACTCCCCCAGGCTCAGCCTGATGCTTCCTTGACCAGACTGATCAGAAAGGAGAAGCGGAACTGCCTGGGGTCATTAGAAAGTACAGAATGAAAGAGGAAG
This sequence comes from Panthera uncia, assembly GCF_023721935.1. NCBI lineage: Eukaryota > Metazoa > Chordata > Mammalia > Carnivora > Felidae > Panthera > Panthera uncia. The sequence continues at coordinate 26,083,072 of NW_026057582.1, forward strand.
AGCAGGTCTCATCAAGAGATGGGAACCGTGCACGTGAGCTCTGCATTTCTAGTTGGGGCCCTGAATGTCACTCAGTAGATGTTCGGCACAGGTCATGTGCTTTCTGTGGGGGTTTCTGGGGGGAAATCACAATGCTAGAGAGGAGTGGGGAGGAAAATCTCTGATTGGAAGGAAACCTGCCCCAACCTCCCATGAGAGGCCGGGACTTGGTGGAGCCGGCCGTAAAGAAAGCAGGGCCTAAAGTTCTGCTTCCTAAGAACGTGAAAGAAAAATGAATTCTATACGATGCATGTAATGTCTGCAGTCACCATTGGCTTCTTCGCCCTGCCCGGGCCGAGAGGAAACTGATGAGAGGGATCCTCGTTGCCGCGGCCCCTCATCACATAACCCTTAGTCCACGTGGAGTCCAGGAAGAAGAAGCCCCACTTACCAAGTTTTGTTAGGCGACCAAAGGTGAAAATGTCAGACTCTGCTACTAGCTGGGGAAGGTCTTCTGTCTCCAGCAGGCTCTGAGCACTCTGGGCATCGGCGGGCACTCTGCCACTCTGGGCATCGGCGGGCAACAGCTTCAGGGTTGAGGGGCCCGATAGTGGCAATGTGGCTTCAGAGGCCCTTGGGTTAGACCCCCCCACCCCGTAGACAGGCCACAAGGAGGTCAGGTGACCACGTGCCGGGATGCTGCATTTCCAGACCTCTGCAGAGTTCGGCAGTCACCGTAAACCAACACCAGCATGATCCCAGTGGGGCAGGAGAGACGGGGAGGGGGAGGCCCAGCGCTGAGGCCTTGCATCAAACCAGCCAGATCTGTGGGCCAGCGGGTTAGGAGGCACTGCTCCTCTCTTTTCCTTGGGGTCACCATCCCAAGATGGTGGGTTCAAGGGACTCGCCATCCCAAGATGGGTGCTGACAGGGAGACCACGGGCAGTGGTAGTCCCTCTGAAGGACCAAGGGGTGAGTTTGAGGTGGCTGCGGAAGAGGCTGAACCAGACACATCCTGTGGCGATCCCTGTCACTATTGCCCCCAGCTGACTCAACAGAAGCTGCGTGTGGGGGCAGTCCCCACCGTTGGATAAGGCTGCGGCGTGCAGGCCAGTGGGCACTCGACCTGGGGACCTATGAGAGCAGGGGACCCGGAACATACTGGTTTCAGGCTCTGCCCAAACTAGAGAATTTGAAGACCTGAAGACAACCCTGTGTCAGTGAGGCACTTACTGCCCTCAAACTGTGCTCAAAATGGCGGCCTGTGGCGCCCAATGGAGACAGGCAAAGCCGTGTGTGCTTTATCGCAGCTTCTCAAGGGAGGTGGGGTCTTTAACAGGATGTGTAGGTCCATTGGCAGGAAACTCCCCAAGGACCTAAGCCACATGCTGCCCCTTGAGAGCACGAGGCAGCACTTTCCCCGTGTTGCCCTTGTGTTCCTAGAACACCTTGCACGGAGCCTGGCATGCAGCATCACCCAAGGTTGGCTTTCTGGGAGGAGCAGAGAAAGTATAGTTGTAAAGGTGAGAGTATCAACCTGAACGACCATTCCTCTGAATGGCATCTTGCACTGGTCCTTCTCCCTGTCTGGAAAATGGCCCGCTGACAATCCAGGAAGCGTGAGGCAGTGAGGAATGGAAGGTGGGAAGGTCATGGTGAGGTAACTGAGGGGGGAGGGGGGAACCAAGAAGATGCCTACAGGGAGGATTGAAGATGCTTTGAAAAAACCCAGCTCGGGGCTCCTGGGTGGCTCCGTGGGTTGAGTGCCCGACCTCAGCCCGGGTCACGATCTCATGGTTCATGGGTTCGAGCCCCGCGTCGGGCTCTGTGCTGACAGCCTGGGGCCTGCTTCGGGGTCTGTGTCTCCCTCTCCCTCTGCCCCCCTTCCCGTTCACAGTCTGTCTCCAACATAAACATTAAGAAAATAAAAAATAAAAAAACACCCAGTTTCCCAAGTAGGTCACCCAAACCATGGAAAAGAAGAGATTAGCAGAGTCCCCAGAGCTGAGGACAAGAGCAAAAGAAGGCCCCCACCCCCGCAGAACCTAGGCTTTCAAGGGACTACATGAAAGAAGAGAACCTCTTGCCAGACCGGTTGCTTTTAAGAAATTTATTTAGAAAAATAACCCTACCCTGCCCTCCTCCCTCTGTGCCATGGGACTTGGGCATCGTGTCGGATTTGACTCTGGATTGGGCCTCCCTTCCGCACGGGGGCCCAGCACATGCTGACAGGCGGCCACGCCGCTGGGTGACCTCACACCCTCTCGGCCGGTACAGTCCTGCGCTCGATCCTTGTCCGGGCCTCTGCCTCCGGGTCTCCGGAGGGAGAGAGGGCCCTGAGGAGCGAGGGCGGCCTGGCCACAGTCTGTGTGCCCCTCCCGAGGCTGGCCAGGGCAGCTGGGGGCGGGGGGCTCCGTCCGCCCCCCACCGCCTCTCAGAGCTCAGGGCTGGAAGCGAGGTGAGCTGACGTGAGGCTGGTGGAAGGCATGGGCGCTGTATACCACGTCGGGGGGCGAGGGCGTGCTGGCCGCCAGCACCGAGCACAGGGGCTCATGGCTGCTTAGCACCGACGTGAAATACTTCATCTCTTCCGTGAGCTGCTTGATCTCCTTGCGCAGAGCCGCGTTCTGTTTCTCCAGGTCTTCACTCTCCTGTGGGGAGACAGGTTAGCATCTGAGACTAGCGTCAAGGAAAGCACAGGATCGGGGGAGGGGGGACCGGAGGAGTCCAGACTAGGTTCTCACCGGCACAGCCGTGGGGACGGGCGTCGGTGAATTTTTCTGCACGCGTGGGTGCACGTGTGCACACGTGTTTGCGTGTGTCATATGTGAGTGCCGGTGCATCTCTGCACACCTGTGTATGCATGGATGCCAGGTCGAGCCTATGAAACTGCTGGAATTTGTCTGTTTTGACCTATAAAGATGGCGGTTCCCCATGGTCCCACCCAACAGGCACGCACAGGAATGCGTGTGGGCACGCTCCTTGGTGTGGGTGCGTGTGTACATGGGTCTCCGTGAGTGTGTACGTGGGTTGAGAGTGGCAAGGGTAGGTGAGGGGAAGCTGGTTGGCAGGTTAGAACCTGAAGAAACGGCAGAGAGTTTTTCTAGTTCTGTTTGATACAGGTCAGCATTTCCCAAGCTTGCCGTAGCAGTAGAATTTAAGGGCTTGTCACACAGTTCCAGGCTCTTCGTGAAATCTAGAGATTTGAACTGAATGGGTTTGGGATGTGGGGTGAATTCTGGGAATTCACGGAATTTTTATAAAAATGTTTATTTACTTTTTCTTTTTTCTTTTTTTTTGAGAGAGAGAGAGCACAAGAAGAGAGGGAGGCACAGAATCCGAAGCAGGCTCCAGGCTCTGAGCTGTCAGCACAGAGCCCGACGCGGGGCTCAGAACTCGCAAACGTCAAGATCAGGCCCTGAGCCGAAGGTGGACGCTTCACCCGCTGAGCCACCCAGACGCCCTGGGAATTTGCTGAATTTTATTGAGTGCTCCAGGTCATTCCAATGATCGGGCAAGTTTGCAAACGTGAGTTAAATGCAACCTTAGACTTGTTTTAGTTAGTCAAGCACTAATGAAGTGCCTAAATGTTAGGTGCCTGAACACAGACCGTGAACTCAAATGTCCATTGATTGGCTGGCTGATGACATTGATTGCTGGCCTAGAAGTTGACTCAAAACTACCGTGGGCAGTGGGCAGATATAAGATAACCTACCACGTAAAAGGCACCTTACATAACCCATCAGGAGCATAAGCAGCAATGAGATATCCAGGTTTGCTCCTAACGGCCTTCATCCATGAGCCCAGGGTTTCTTTTTTAAGTGGTGGAGGGGTGTACGACCGGCCTTACCCATCAAGCCAGCTCCCATCTGTCTGTGAAGGACAGATGCAGGCAGGCTCAGCCCCAGCCTGGCATTTCCTGTATGTGGCGTTGAGCTAGAAAATGTGGCTAGGTCGGTACAAAGGAAACCCCTATCTCTAACATGGGGTGGGGGTGGGTGGGATACTCAGACCCACGATGGTGGGGTCAGAGGCACTGGCTTCTTCGGCAAGGTACGGCTGGCTCTCGCTAATCTCACCACTTGGCTGTTTCCAGGCACATCCCGGAGGCAGGGCATCCCCTCTTTACCGAAAGGTAAGAGAAAGCAACACATGAGACTGGGTGGGGGGTGGTTGGTAAGACGGGAACTGGGGGCCGGGAGTCCTGGCCCCTTCCTCTAGCCCTTTTCCTCGCCCCCTCTGAGAGTTTCCACTGGTGACAACGTTTACTGTAAATTCTGTGCTCTGAAGAGCCTGGGCAAACCCCGAGGCAGAAGGGAGGGGTAGGGTGGGCGGGCCACAGGGACCAACCGCGCTCTGACCTTCTCCCCGCCTAGAGGCAGGCCCAGCTTTCGGGAAGTGACAGCAGGTTCTTCCTCCCCGAGCAAGCTCTGCTGAGCTCTCTCTAGTTTTCTCTCCCCGCCCCCCGCCCTCCCTGCCTTGCAGATCCCAGAGCTCTAGGATGGGGCTTCACGACTGCCGCTGCCTCTAACCAGAAAACAACCCCCTGTGACAAGAAACTCATCTTTACCTCGGGAAGCAAGACTGCTTCCTGCTAGGGCCCCAGAGAAACCAGCACTGCCAGCCCAGCAGCCTCACTGCCAGCCCGGGGGCCACGCAGCCAGCCAGACACTGGCAAGAGGAAGAGTTTGACTTCCCTTGTAGAAGGAAGTGGCTGATCTGGGGCCTCCTCCCAACATGTCCCCACCTGCCAACGTTTGGTCCACTCTGACCCTCCCTGGGGCAGTCATGCCCCAGAAGGGACTCACACGGGGACAGCTGGCAAAGGCCGTTAACTCGGAGGAGCAAGGATCACATCCCCCGACTTCCCTTAACTTCCCAGTGGCAGCTAGCAATCTAGGACTCAGTGAGGGGGGACGGGAGCAGAATGTTTGGGAAGGAAATGTCAGCCTCTCACATGCATGTCTTCTGCTGCAGTCAGGGAGCAGTGAGCTGGCTCACAGTGAGTTTGGGCTTCCCTGGAAGCTGCTTTCCACTTTTAGGAATTCACTTGGGGCCCTCAGGCTCCTCACAGGAACCCCGAGATGGACACGCTGAGGCCAGCTGGCTACCATTATTCCCACTTCTCAGATGAGGCCAACTGAGACCCTGGGACAAACCTACCCCAAACACCCCCTCCAAATGATTACAGGCTGGTGGCAGCAGCCGCTACGAGGAAAGGCTTTGGAATTTGACGCAAGACACTTATTTTCTCAGAGGTTCAGACACTTTAGCGATTGACCCAAAGCCCCATAACCATACAGGGTTATGCAGAGCAGGGATCGGCTGGAGGCTTCCCCGCCCTCAGCCCCATTCTTCTAGCATACCCAGTGCTTCCCCCAAGAGACTGGTAACTTACGTGACCAAAGGTCTTTGGAGATCACTAAGAAGTCTTCAACTGCCCTACAGTCTCCCAAGAGAAAACAAGGTCTTGATTTGGGTGATCTTTAGACACTGCACTGGAAGCCTGAGTTAGTCATACTTTCCAGTCACAGAGCTGATCATCTGCCTCCTGCCCAGAGTTGGGAGGGAATCATCCATCCAGCTACGCTTTGAGAGGGCTCCCTCAAGGCCAGACCTTCGTCCACATGCACAGTGAGGTCCAGAACATACAACAGTGGGCTCCATCCGCAGTAACTGGGGACCAGGGTCCTGGCTGGGTGAGCCCATGACTCTCTTTTCCCTCTCTGAGCCCCAGTTCCTGTTAGAACGGGAAGACTGGACCTCAACAGTGGTTCTCAACCTTGGCCACACATTGAGATCAGTGGGATCCCTGGAGAACCTTACCAATACCAGTGCCTGATTCTGGTTTAAGCAGTCTCGGGTACAGCCTGGGCATTTGGGTTGTTAAAGGCTCCCAGGGGATCCTAATGTGCCGTGAACACTGCCAACCATGAGAAGGAACCATTAGCTTAGAAGCTCTCCAAGCCCTCTTCACCTCTGGAATATCTCAGAGTCCGAACTGACTGAGCGTATTAACCTCCAACCCCCACTTGTTGGGAAGGGGTGTGCGTGAGTGTCAGGGAGAAGGCTGTTGGGAGCGGAGGGATGTAGACTCAATTTATATGAGAAAAATGAGTGGAAATCGATTTTGTAAAAGAATAATCTAGCTTGACGTAATAATTTTTATTGAATGCTGCCACGTATCAATCACTTTTCAAAGTATTTTAGTTATCATCATATTTAATCTTTGCCACAACCCTATTGGGTAGATAATGTTATCAGACACATTTTACAGAAGAGGACGACCTAAGGTACAGAGAGGTTAAGTAATTCGCTCAAGGTCGCACGGCTCGTAAGTTGCAGCAGCAGGACTAGAATGAGGCAGTCTGGCTTCAGAGTCTGTGCCCACCATTTTCTCTTGCCTTTGACATCTGTTTAAATCGTATGACGTTTGGTAATTATCCTGTGAGGCCTTGGCCCTGTTGGCTTTGCCATTTCATCTTCCCTCTTTTCCCATTTCTTGCAAGTCTGGGAGATAAGGTTCACAATTCACCCTCACCTGTGAAGCTGCCTGATGCCAACCCTGTCATGAACTACGAGCTGCTCGGGGGTGGTTAATGAAGAGGCTTCATGGGGGTGTGGGAACATTCTGGGAAATTCCCTACTGGAGGGGCCGAAAGAGGGTCACTCAAAGAGCTCTCAAATGATGGGGAATCCCCAGGCAGTTCCCTTACCCACAAGGAAGCCAGTGAGGACCAAGGCCAAGGACAGGCTCTGGCCCAAGGCTCTGGCAGGGACTCTCCAGGCATTCTGAGCAGGCCTTGGTCCTCCTTCCTGCCAGCTCTGGTTTACTTCTCTTTGAATCACAATTTCCAGAAGAGTGAAAATAGTCCCGGGTGTTCCTCCTCAAGAGAACATGTATTCGTTTATCGATTGGGTGACCTTTCAGCCCCCACCTACACTTCAGCAGGAGAGTAGTGTGTGAAGCTTATCCCTCGCACCCAGCTATGTTCAGCCTCCTGCAGTTACCAATCCCCGTCCACAAAATGCAGATACAGAGTGGAGCCCGCCATTGCTGGAGAAATCTGCGAACTGACAGGTAGGACATTTCCGAAGCCATGGTAGGACGTATGCCTACCCCTCCAACCAATCTGGGGGAATTAGCCCCAACTTCTGGTCCTCACCCGATGAAGAGAGAAGAGGAAACACTAAACCACAGGCCTTTGCACTGAATAATGTACAAGTCTGATTCTGGAGAAATTTTTACTTTCTTGCCATCCTAAACTCCTCCCCCTTGCTTTCTAGAGAGGCTAGAAAACAAATTCACCAAAATGCTCAGCTTCCCTTGCAGCTAGGCATGACCATGTGACAGATTCTGACCAATAAGGTGTAAGCAGAAGTACCTGGGGGTGGGGCTTCCCTTTTAACTGAAAAAGCAAAGCCTCACCAGGACAAAAGCCACCCTCCCTCAACACAGATTCCATTGTCCTGGAATGGGTCTCAAGCGTCAAGACTTTTTAAAAATGCTCCCCAGGGGCACCTGGGTGGCTCCGTCGGTTAAGCATCCGACTCTTGATTTCAGCTCAGGTCATGATCTCCCAGTTTTTTGGGTTCGAGCCCCGTGTTGGACTCTGAGCACTGACCACGTGAAACCTGCCTGGGATTCTCTCTCCCTCTCTCTCTATCCCTCCCCCCCACTTGCACTCTCTTTGTCTCTCTCAAAATAAATAAGCTTAAAAAATTGTTTCCCAGGTGAGCTTAATGAGCAATTAGCTTGGGACTCATGTTCGTAGCTGATTCCTCTTTTTAAAAATGTAAGAATATAAATATGGGCAGTGTTTACTTTTATTAAAATGTATTTTATATATTTAGATTTGTATTAAATATTTTTATTTTATAATATATAGTAAAAATAGCATAATACAAATAACTTTAGAGAGATGGGAGGATGTTTCTAAGTCAAAAGTATTTTCTGAAAGTAAATGCCTATTTAAGGCAAAGGCCTTACTATCCCAATTGCTATTATATTTGGCGAAAACAATTTCAAGTAGCCCAGAACAGTTCATTTTTATGACAGAAGAGCCAGAGGTAGGACATCTATTCGAATCTCATTAATGATAACTTGATCAAACCAGGTACCCTTTAAATTGTGGAGCTCCATGAGGGTCTATCACTGCCTTCACTGCTTTGCCATCATTGATTAGGACAGTGCGTGGCACATAGTAAGTGTTCAATAAAATCATCTTGCTTGACTGCCAGCTTGAACTCTCTAATAATTTACCAAACCCTGCTTACGAAGAGTCTACTAAGTGAATTTATGATATCCGTGACATTTCCAAGGGAGTGTTTAACTAAGCATTTACTAGCTTTTATAGCTTCTATTTTATAACAAGGATAGTTGCAAATGAGTGGAAGAGATTCACTTTTTTAAAAAGGCCCAGGTCAAATCCCTACTCAGCAACACTTTTGTTCCGCAAACTGAACCTATGCGTGGGAGTAGCAGAATGAGCACCATTTTAGGAACTCTGCATATAATTTCCTTAGCTGGAACCTGGCTTTCCCCATCCATTCCACACGAAGGAGACTTGAAAAGCCAGGCCCGTGCTCTTAACTTTTTATAAACTGGAAAGTATTATTATATATGAAGTCATATATAATAATACATGTGATATCTCCACCTGATTGATTTGTAGGAACATGCCAAGCGCTCTGCGTTAAACAAATGAACAAATATAACCTTCTCAATGCAAAACAAAACAGAACAAATGTAATATTGTTCTGCTTTTATATTTACTCTGTCATTTAACTATCGAACAACCCAGGGAGGCGCTATTGCTTCCCATTTTGTAGATCAGAAGTTAGGTTCAGATATATTCCCCAGGCAGATCTGAATTAGTTTTGTTGACTCTCCCCACCCTACTCCCCGCCCCTACCCCTACCCCTACCCCACCCCCAGCGGGCTCCTGCTCCCTGCCACAGGCTCCTTCCTGAGTTCCTTCTCCTGGTCTCAGAGGCCTGGGCCCACGAGGCATATTTTCCGACTCTTGGCCCTTTTCCAACACACAGTTTGGCCTCAAGGCTCTGCTGAGCACACCTTTTCCTCAGGTCCTCCCAGTCTCCTTCTACGACTACGATCTGTCAGGGCTTCAGACAGACCTTCCTTTGCTCACTGTCCCCACCCTGTCTGTCCATTAGTTACATTCAACATCGCACTATTTGATTTTCACTGAAGTACTCTTCACTTTATGTGTTGAGCCTGTTTGTCATTTATTTGCCTGTTTTGTTTCTTTTTTAAAAAAATTTTTTTTAACGTTTATTTATTTTTGAGAGAAAGAGACCATGAGTGGGAGAGGGGCAGAGAGAAAAGGAGACACAGAATCCAAAGCAGGCTCCAGGCTCTGAGCTGTCAGCACAGAGCCTGACGTGGGGCTCAAACTCACGATGAGATCATGAGCTGAGCCGAAGTCAGATGCTCAACCAACTGAGCCACCCAGGTGCCCCTACTTGCCTGTTTTCTAGTGTGACTTCCAGTTGAATGCAAGGTCCATGAAATCAGGGACTCTGTCTTGTCCCTGCTGTGCTCTCAATGCCTAGAACAAGCCAAGCCATACCTGGCACCGAGGGGGCTAATACATACTTGTTGGGCGGATGAATCATTTCTGCTAACATTGGATCTAGTCCTGGGAATATGGCCTTTGCTTTTATAATTTTCTGGATCACTCTACCCCTTTAGCAGGAAGGCATGTTCTCATACCAGCCGAGGACCCAGAAAATACTTTGGTTAGAGGATCCTCCGTTGCAGGAAATTGCATTTTGGCCCCAGGAATCCAGTCCACTCTGCGTGGCCCTGAACTTTATCTTCCTTTTGAATTTTGATAAGAGCTCAGGTCACCTTCCTTGGTTTCCTGAAACCAAGAGTGATGAGTCGTGTGCTGGGACAGTTCCGGTACATACTTGTTGTCCTGGTGTTAATTCTTACTAGTGCTGTTTTTGCTTCCAAAAGTGTTCCCGTTTGGAGGATAAGTGGTAAGATTTACTAAAACTTGACCCCCACATTCTAGCTCAGTGATATCATCTTTGTCCTTGTCCTCACTGTTCTCCGGAGTTCACTCAGATCTCTATTTGCCCATTTTCGTATGTTTGTAAATAAAAAAATATGCAGTATAACTACCTTTAAAATATTTTTAAAAAATCATACCCACCCATGATTCTAGTACTCTTAACACAAGTGTTTCCATTTGCACATGTTGCCCTCTTGCCCTTTTTAAGAAACATAAACACTCATTTGTATGAAATCTCAATCGTTGTACAGAATACAATTTGTATTTCGCTTTGTCTTGACTTTGTCACCTCTCCATAATCACCATAATTATCATTTTTATTGGCTCTGTCATCAAATGGAAGATCCGCAATTTACCTCAAATGGTTTTGTAATGTTGGACATTTAGGCTGCTCTCAAAATGTTGCTATTGTAAGTAATACCACAGTGAACATCTTGGTGCATTCTGGGTTTTGTTTGGTTATGTCCTAGGATAAATTTGTAGGAGTGAGATTAGCAGAGCAAAGGGCACAACCAGTCTTCCAGTTCAGGGCCATATTGCGGTAAAAGGGTTATGTAAAATATACAATGTTACCAGCAGTGAATACATGTGTCAATTTCACTCTAACCCCCATTGGTATTTAGGCACTATAATTTTAAATAATTTATTTTGCCAATTAGCCTTTTGAGGGTTTCTTAATTTCGTTGTAATGTGACAAGTTATTGACAACGAAGGAGGAAGAATTTTCTATGGGTCTGTTGCCTAGAACAGCATTCTCAACCAGGGACAATTTTGCCTCCCAGGGAACATTGGACAAGGTCTGGAAATATTTTTCCTCATCACAGCTCAGGGGTGAGGTGCTGCTACTGGAATGTAGGGGTTAGATTTTACATTTTACAGTGCACGGGATCCCCCTCCCCCAACAAAGAATTATGCAACTCAAAATGTTAGTGGTGCCGAGGCTGAGAAGCCCTTAGTGTGTATCATTTTCACAATCAGAATAGAAAATTGGGTTATTTTCATTTTGGTAGGAAAAATGTTACGTAAGTTTTCTGTTCATAGCTTCTGCCCACTTACCTATTGGAGTCTGGATGTTTTTCTTAAAAAGAACGTTCTTTCTATGGTATAAATATGACACCTGCATTTATTTCTTTTGATGCAAGTATTTTCCCCAATGTATTACTGTCCTTTTCATTTTGTATTGCAATTTTAAGACCTTTTTAACATAAAGGAACGTTTAAACTTCAGGCCCTCTCAACCCGGGACTCTCTTTCTCATCACTTGCTGTATATGCTTGGGCTATATTGCTCAAGATTGGCTAGGTCATTCAAGCCTTCTGGTTAATGGTTTACTTCTTGGCTTACCCTTTGCAAAAGGACGTGTAGGAGCAACACCCTCTGAATAATAAAGTCCTATTCAACAAAGTGGTACAAATCAAAAGCAAATGGTGGGCAGGCAAGAGGTTTAGGTTTTTGGGCATCCTTGAGAAAGACCTCAGTGTCCCCATTGGTTACATGGCAGGATGGTTTGCAGCATTTCTGAGTTATCTTTTAATTCTGTGATTCTATATACAAGGGAATATGACCATAATTATTGTTATACCCCCCGCCCCCTCCCCCAACCACACTAACACATGGACCCATAATGATGCTCTCTACATAATGATATCCCACAATCTGAAGGGGACTTTGTCCTGCGGAACCACTCTACGTCCCCTAGGAAGCAGGGTGCCAGACTGAGTACTACGGAGGAAACTAAGAAAATCCCCAAGCAGTTTGGGAAAGGACTTTTTGGTGAGATGCTCCCATTCTTTTCAAGAGAGAGAAGTTTGGGTGCTGCTCGCTGAGGACAGCTTCATGGAGACATCTGCTTGAATGGGCACCATCAATTTGTGACCTGCGACCTGTAATCTCATTTGAACAGAAATTCTTCATAAACATCAAGACTGGTATGGAGCTGGCCTCCTTCCAAATATGCCTCCCAAACTCAACCACACGGACCCATCATCAGTGGTACAAGCATTCAGGGGTGGTAGATTGCCTTGACATGCTTTTCTTTCCCAAATGAAAATAGTCTACATTGTTGTTCTGATTTTTAACATGGTACACATTCATCACAATAAAAAAAAAAAATACAGGGGCGCCTGGGTGGCTCAGTCGGTTAAGCGTCCGACTTCGGCTCAGGTCACGATCTCGCGGTCCGTGAGTTCGAGCCCCGCGTCAGGCTCTGTGCTGACTGCTCAGAGCCTGGAGCCTGTTTCACATTCTGTGGCTCCCTCTCTCTGACCCTCCCCCGTTCATGCTCTGTCTCTCTCTGTCTCAAAAATAAATAAACGTTAAAAAAAAATTTTTTTTTTAAAAATACAGAAAAATACTAGGGTAAGATAAGCTACTCAAAACTCATGACTCAGGAATAACTGTATTAGCATTTTGGAGAACATCTTTCCAGATATCTGTATGTATGCAAACATGCCCCAAACCCACAGATTTTACATCAACAGGATTGTATTCTGCATACCGTTTGTAACTTGCTGTTCTCCCCTCACTGCTATGTCATATGTATCTTTCTGTGATACAGACATACATAGTCATTTTTAGTGGTAGCATAAAATTCTAGTGTCTGCATGTGTCATAATATGCTTAATCCCCTATTGTTGGGCATCTGTCCAATTTTATAGTATTGATAAAGTGTTTACTGGTCATGATGAACGAAGCATCTTTGTGCATTTTTTTCTTCAAACATTTGTAAGTGGAATTGCTGTGCCGGAGTATTCTTATGTGAGATGTTAATATTTATTGCTGCACGGCCTTCTTTAAAAAGGGTTTCAATGGACACGTTGATATATTGCATCGAGACTTTACTTTCTTGACTAGGCCTAATAATGGAGGAGGAAAAAGTGTGAATTTTGGAGGTTGTTGCTTAAAGAACACAAAAGTAAAGTTAGGAAGAGACCGAAGGAGGATATCAGAGAAGGTGAATATAACTTCGTGAGAGTCCGAAGGAAACAGGCAGTATAGCATCATGGCTAGGGAGATGGGCTCTAAAGTCAGGCAGACCTTGTTACAAGCTGTATGATCTTGAACGAATTACTTAACCTAAGAATTATGAAATAAGGCTTTTGTGCAGATTAAATGAGATACTACAGGTAGAGCCATTAACACCCAGCGCCTGGTACATAGTCATGTATTTAATTAATGTTTTCAGTTAAAGGAAATTCATAGCAATAGAGGACCAAGAGAAGTGACTATTTTCCACAAATGGCTCACTGATTTTCGCGGAATTTTTTAAGGGCAGAACTAGCCAGACATTCCTTCTGTGTTTTGTTTTTGTTTTTGACCTATGCCTTCTCTATGCAAATAAGCCTTATGGCACCGTCTTCCAGAGAGAAAAGTGAGAACTCCAGGAGTGAAAAAGAACCACAAGCAGCTTTCTCTTCCAGTCCTCCCCAGACGACCAAGAACAATAGTGTCATTCTAAGGAGGCCCAGGGGGTTGACATCTTTGCTCAACTGTTTTTCCTCCATTACTCAATCTTCCTCCGATTGTAAGTAACTTAATTCTCGCAGCATCAGTTCAAAGCTTCACTCCACGCATAATTTACACTCAGGACATTTGTTATATGTGGCATTAAAGATATCTCCTGGAACCTGGAACCCTTTTTCTTTTTTTAGACTGGTATAAGACTCCTTTAGGAGCCAGCCCCAGGAAAGCACCTTTCCCACCCCCAGCTAAGCGAGTACTCACAGTTCCAGCTTTCAGATTTGGCCCTGTTCCTCCACCTTGCTTCCAGTTCCATTCTGGAGGCCAGATCTGACTTGTCAAAGGCATAGCTCTGGGCTAATATTACTGTCTCCCCATCATCTCTTCTACTTTTCGCCTTTTCATGAACAAAGCTTCTCAATTGATCTCAACTTTTCTTTTCCACTGACCCAGGACACTGACTCAAAATCCTTCAAGCCACTACAATCAACCAGGATGGCCACACAAGGGACACTGATCTGCCATTCCTTATAGTGGTTTGTCCAGTACTGTAGAAGTTAGGGTCACTCATGACAAATCCCAACTTATAGTTGATTCTCCCAAAGGACTGAGATATTTATGTCAGATGCTCAAGAGATAAAATGTCACAGAGGAAGACTATTCAGTGTTTGAAATCAAAATTAAAAAAGAAATCATCCTGGGGCGCCTGGGTGGCTCAGTCGGTTGAGCGTCTGACTTCGGCTCAGGTCATGATCTCGCAGTTTGTGGGTTCGAGCCCCGTGTGGGGCTCTGTGCTGACAGCTCAGAGCCTGGAGCCTGCTTCGGATTCTGTGTATCCCCCTCTCTCTGCCCCTCCTCTGCTCATGCTCTGTCTCTCTCTGTCTCAAAAATAAATAAAAACATTTAAAAAAATTTTTTTTAAAAGAAATCATCCTAATGCATATGTAGTAATGACTGATGTCGAGAATGTAAATATGTACATTATAAACATAAAAGCACATGATAAAAACAGCCAAGCTGTATAAAAAAAGGGGCAAAGGCAAAGTATCTCTCTTTTGCTTTAGACCTTTCATCCTACTTTTCAGAAATAAATATTAACTTTGGGGGAAAACCCATGTGAAAAATTTTAAGTTCATACACATATGCACATGTATGTTTTTCTTTTTATTAAAAACATACATGGGAGCAAACTAGGTACCATATTCACCCCCTTTTTAACATAAACGTATAGAAGCTTGATAATCTTTCCAGATTAACACATTCGATGTAACATTTTGACAACTTCATAGTATCCCATTGAATGGACAACTATAGTTTATTTCATTACTTCCTCACCCATGAATATTTAGCTTGTTTCCAGTCTTCACTATAACAAACAATGCAGCAATGAGTGTCTTCACGTGCACATAATTGTGTAATCTGTGAGCATGTTTGTAAATAGACTCCCAGATGTAAAATTGCTGATATTTTACACCTGAGTAAAATGAGTTACAGGGTATGTGCACTTGTAATTTGGATGGGCTTTTTTTTTTTTAATTTTATTTTATTTTTACATTTATTTATTTTTGATAGAGACAGAGCACAAGTAGGTTAGGGGCAGAGAGAGAGGGATACAGAATAGGAAGCAGGCTCCAGGCTCTGAGCTGTCGGCCCAGAACCCGATGCGGGGCTCGAACCCACAAACCATGAGATCGTGACCCCAGCCGAAGTCGGACGCCCAACTGACTGAGCCACCCAGGTGCCCCTGGATGGACTTCTAATGGAGTTGTACTGACATATTCCTACTAAGTAGTATGTGGTGGTGCCTGCTTCTCCGTAGCCTTGGCAACGTCACATATTAGCAACATTTTTTGTCTTTGCCAGTCTGGCAGGGAACCTTCCGGTTGCTTTAATTGTCATTTCTCTACGTGAGGTCTAGAATCTTTTCCATATTTATTTGCTATCTCTTTCTCTCTTTCTGTAAATTGCCCATTTATAATCATCGCTCATTTTTCTTTTGGGTTGTTAATCATTTTCTTATTCATATGAGCTCTCGTGTGAAGTAAATATGCCCTTTTTTGGTCATGTGTATTACAGATATTTTCCCCAATCTGTGATTTGCCTTTGATTTTGCATAGAATATTTTGAGCTGTATAGAAATTTTTATTTTTTATGTATAAGGGTAACGTATATCAGTTTTTGCCTTTACGGTTTCAGGGTTTTGTACTTTATCTGGAAAAGTCTTCATTCCAAAATAATTTTTCAATGTTCTTTTTTTTCCCCCAAGTTTCTTTAGTGGTTTGTTTTTTGTTTTTTTACATTTAATCTGTGTGCATGTTGTATGAGAAATGAAGACTCTAGCTTTCTTCCTCCCAAAATGGCTAGCCAGTTGTCCCAATTCTATTTATTGAATAATGCAGCTTTCTTTCACTGGTTTGAAAAGCTATCATCATCATTTTGCATTTGCTCTGGTGTCTAGATTTTAGGAACTGACATATGTATTTGGGTCTTAAATTTCAGTTTGTTTTGGGGTCTCTTTCTATATTCTGTTCTGCCCAATGTTCTGCCTTTTCCACATTGTTTTGATTTCTATATTTATAATTCAGCTAATCTTCTTTAATTACCCTCCTCTAAAATTTTCCTAAAAGCTATCACATGGTTGTTTTTCACCAAGAACTTAGAATAGCTAATCTAAGTCTCTTCTAACTGCCAGAAAGTCCTATTGGGTTTTTATTGGGATCACATTAGGTTAAATTGATAGATTTATTTCAGGAAAATTGCTATCTTTACATAAGGCATATCTTTCCACTTATTGGAATGGGTTTTTTTTTAATCACTTAGAATAATTCTAAAGTTTTAAAAAATCGAGCCCTGCATATTTTTTGTTAAATATATTCCTTCCTTCCATTTGCCATTATTGGTATTATATATGTATAAGGAAAAGTATATATATTTTTAAATATATATATATATATGTGAATATATATATGTGTATATATATATATGTAAATATATATATGTGTATATATATATATGTGAATATATATATATGTGTGTGTGTGTATATATATATATATAAATGTTTTTTAATGTTTATTTTTTTAACATTTATTTATTTTGAGAGAGAGTGTGAGCAGGGGAGGGGCAGAGAGAGAGGGAGAAAGAATCCCAAGCAGGCTCTGTGCTGACAGCACAGAGCCTGACCCGGGGCTCAGTCTTACAAATTATGAGATCAGGACCTGAGCTGAAACCAAGAGTTGGACACATAACCAACTGAGCCACCCAGGCGCCCTCATTGTTGGTATTATAAATGGAATCTTTCCTCCCATTAAATTTTCTAATTGGTTGTGGTTTACATATAGGAAAGTTTTTACTTTTTTGTGTTAACTTCAAAAGCTGACTGGGTTTTCTTATCACTTTTAATAGTTTTCAGCTGAAAATTGATCCACTTACTGGATCCACTTATTAGCTACTGATGTCTTTTGGAGATGAACTGGTCCAGTATGTAAATGAACTAGAATTTTAAAAAAATTTTTAATGTTTTATTCATTTTTGAGAGACGGAGAGAGACAGAGCATGAGCGGGGAAGGGCAGAGAGAGAGAGGGAGACACAGAATCCGAAGCAGGCTCCAGGCTCTGAGCTGTCAGCACAGGGCCCCACACGGGGCTCGAACTCACAAACTGTGAGATCATGACCTGAGCCGAAGTCGGACGCTCAACCGACTGAGCCACCCAGGCGCCCCTAAATGAACTAGAATTTAAATAAAAACTTTAAAAAAAATTAATTAAAAAACATTAAAAAGGAAATGAACTGGTCAAGATGTGCCTTTCTCCTTTTTCACCAATGCATCTACTATGCCTAACAGATTCCATGGTTGTCTGCAGGAGGAAAGGAAATAAGTGTGGTAAGGGCTTGTGTGGAACATCCAACAGAAGAGAATTAAAATGGAATGTCAACTTTGTTTGTTGATATCACAATTATGAAAAGAAGCACCTGATCCAGTTTACATGAGGGGTACTCAATGCCAGGGATGGTATAAAACTAGCATAAGATTAAACCGTTGTGGAAAGAGGCTCCTTCCCTACTCTATTTTAAAAGCAATCAGTATACAGCATGTTGGTATAAGCCACTTATAGGCTAGATACTGAAAACGCTAAATAATAAGTAACCCACACTCTCACTGCAGAAATGAAGTAACACTTTTGGTATTTTAAGAGAGATAATAGTGGCAAAGCTGAAACTGAGAAAATGACATTACCCCAATATATGAGGCTAGCACAGTAATGCAAGCATGGCCTGACGGTACTCTCAGTCGCTGGTCTTTACAATATTGGTAGATGGATCTACGGCTATGTCTGAAGGCCAGAGAATGGTTCCAGAACTTCAACATGTGGAGCCAAGCATGAACTCAAGAGTAAACCAAGCCCTTGACCTTAAGGATGCTAGTGGTAAAACAGAAGATTTTTCTACCTGGATCACAAACATAATTAAGAGGATAATGGATAGAGAAGATAGGTGATTACTTCTAAGAGGAAATGACCATTTCAGACCACAGCCAAACCCTCTGCTTGAAGGTGGCAGACGTATATCATGTGGCTGCCAAAAGCTTTTACCTGAAGTCAAGAAACAAGTTGCACTGGCTGTAACCCCCAGGCTAGCTACGCAAATGTATGTGACCCACTCACTGGGCAAAAAGTGAACCTGACCACTGTGGTGCTCAAAGGAAAGGAACGAGGAGGAGTTTGTCCCCAGATGTGGGGAGGCTAGGAAGGAACATTCTAGAGACTGCGGTTGGAGGTGTGGGTGTGGACGTGGTGACTGCATGACTTGGGGTCTCCATGCATCCCAAACCCAGAGATTCTCTCACTCTAGCCATGGCCAGTATAATCAAGATGGGCCAAGTCTTCTGGTTCTGAATCTTGTCTTACAGAGAGAGACAGAGAGACAGAGAGACAGACAGACAGACAGACAGCTGCGTCCACTGAAAACTTTGCCATAGCAAAGAAAATATATGTCCCCCTCACTGATGTGTCTCTGGGCTTGAATGAAGACCAGTGGGTTGAATTTACAGGGAAACAGTGGTGCAGCTCAAGATAGGGAGGACTCTTCTGCTCAGGTTAGGAGGGAAGGAGTTCTCCGACAGAAGTGAGCAGGCGTACGTTGGGGACCATTTCAGCGGGGTGTGTGTGTGGGGGGGGGGGGAGGGGGGCGCATGTAGAGGAATCTTAAGCATCAAAAGTGTGTCTGAACTTGCCAGCCCTTAAGAAATCTCTCAGCCCTGAGATTCTGCAATGTATATATAATCTTGTGATAATTTAGCTTGCTTCTATAAGAATAACTATTGTTAATATTACTCTTATTATACTTAAAATTTTTGATTATTATATGCCAAGCAGTGTGTTCAGCTTTTTAGATGCACTATCTCTATGAGGTAGTTACTGTCATTTCCCATTCTATAGATAGGAAAATTGAGTCTAAGGGAGGTTACCAACATTTCTAAGGTCAATCACACAGATAGCAGGTGGCAGAGCTGGGATTCAAACCCTGTGCTTCTGACTGCACAGTCACTGAGATATACTTAATTCACACTTTTTTTTTTCTTTTTGTTTTACTTTTGCAAACTTATAAAGCTTATGGCAGTTTTACAGTCTCAGGACATTGTCTACTTACACAAAAAGCAAGGCTTTATCCTTTCCCATTTTTTTGATGTTTATTTTTTTTAAGAGAGAGAGACGGAGCGTGAGAGGGACAGAGGAAGAGGGAGACACAGAATCCGAAGCGGGCTCGAGGCTCTGAGCTGTCAGCACAGAGCCCAATGCAGGGCTCGAACTCGCCAACTATGAGATCACAACCTGAGCCGAAGTCGGACGCTCAACTGACTGAGCCACCCAGGCGCCTCTATCCTGTTTAATTTTCATTTGTTTGCTTGCTCTAAAGAATATTGAATTAGAATCGGAATCTGATAGAGACAAGTGCATGATCATAGATTTTCAAGCTTAAAATAGTAAATTGGAGTGTGGGAAGGGCCTAAGCCATAATGAAATCACAGAGGATATAGAAGTACCAGGGTCACCAACAACTTAACATTTAGACGGCTGGTCAGCATTATCGAAGAGAAGAAAGAATTTGGTGTTCATTCATTTATTCTTTTTTCGATTCGACAAATATTTATGACCTTAAAACTATGTTGGGATGCAACAGAAGATATGCTGAATACACTTCTTTTTTTTTTAAATTTTTTTTTAACGTTTATTTATTTTTGGGACAGAGAAAGACAGAGCATGAACGGGGGAGGGGCAGAGAGAGAGAGGGAGACACAGAATCGGAAGCAGGCTCCAGGCTCTGAGCCATCAGCCCAGAGCCCGACGCGGGGCTCGAACTCACGGACCGTGAGATCGTGACCTGAGCTGAAGTTGGACGCTCAACCGACTGAGCCACCCAGGCGCCCCTGAATACACTTCTTATAAAACACAAGCACCCGTTCAGAGTTGTTGGTGCAGACTATTCTCGGCTTCCCTGCCAAGCTAAAAGAAGCATCTGTTTTCCCCCCTAAAACTACATCTTACTCTTTCTTGAGAGCATTAAAACAACTATTCCAACTGGTTGATTGCCACGGTAATCTTTCAAATAAACACAAAGCATACTTCTTGCCCTTTGTACCAATTGCCCTTTTTACCATTGAAAGACATTACGAGGATGCTCGAGGTTCGGGAATGGTTCAGGAGGAAGGAGAGGAAGGCTGAGCTGCTAGAGGAAGGGATGAAGGGATGGAAGAGGAAGGAGCCAGTGAAGAAAGAGCTGGCAAACTAAGGGACCAAGGAAGGGGCAGAATGAAGAGAGGGAAGGCGGTCAGGTATGGGTGACAAGGAGGAAACACTGCTCTGGCACACGGCCAGAATCCAGAAACGTTGATCAGAGCCCTGCTCTGCCAGTAGCATTGCAGCTCAGCACCACCCGAGGCTCTTGCTCAAGCCAGGGGTCAGGACCTTCTCTGGAAAGTTCCAGGCTAGAGGCAACTCAATCAGGACAGTGACCGTCCCAGATAAGTGTACTTAAAACTGCCTCTTTCACAGATCCCTTGGGATGTCATGAAAGATATTTCGAAATAAAACTCAATGATGTTCAGGAAGGTGAAGTAATAAGGTGCGGCCCCCTATGGAGGCCTAGCCCCAGATGCAAGGACCAGGGTGGCTGTCAACTGGCCTCCTAGGGGATGGGACCGTATGTGATCCTAACGCTGGGCTCCTGGGTTCCCCCAAAGTGCTTCACACTGTGTAAATTCCTCCCAAAGACAGTCCTGCCTTCCTTCTGCAGAGGCACAAGCTCTCTCTGCCTCCTCCATCTCCAAGCAGGCCGTTCCGGTTCCACCCAGCCCTCCTCTGGGCCTCAGGTGATCAACTCATTTATACTTCATGCCCTCTTGGGGGTCAGGAAGAAGGGCTCACTTCTCTATCAGCCCCATGGCTCATGTTCTGCTACAAATTTTTCTCAATACAACCATGGGAGAGCCTCTCCTCCACACCGCACCCCACAGCCTTACCCTGCCACTCTCCCCCGCCCTTCCCCACATACACATGGCCACGCAGACAGGCTCAAAGCTGTGGTCCAAGCACCCATAAGTGGTGGGGAGCAAAGCCCAAGGCTCAAGAGAATGAAGGAAGTCCTGAACACTCACCAAGTGCAAGGTGTCAGCCTTCTGTGTCTGCCTCTGTCGGCTCTTCTGGGCAGCAATGCGATTTTTCTCCCTTCTCTGAACTTTTCTCACATCATCAGATGAGTCCTGGGAAGCAGACAAGATGGGAATGGGGTGAGTGTGCTCCTCCCTTCTGAGTTAAAACAGGTTCTCCTGCCGTTCGGTATCTGTCTGTCCATCCTTGTTCATCTTTTCATTAGCCCATTCACTCCCTCCTTACCTAAAGGCTGGGCCCGAAAGAGAACCTTCCCCACACTCTGTCACGCTCTCTTACATCTATATAGGTATGCTGGCCAAAAGCTACAGGAAGAAGAAAAAGACCCTGGGGCCTAGATAGGGCTGTATTTGGAAAAAATTGGTTAAGGCGATGAAGTGTGTTTTATCACCTCTCCAGCCCTCTAGGGCTGCTCCACCCTTACTCTTTTCGGCCTAGAATTTTCTTGCTGTTTTTTTTTTTTTTTTTTTTTTTTCAAAACTTTGTTGACACCAGCTATGTGATGACTTCTGTGAAAATGCTTTTTCAGAGGTGCTCTTGCTTTTTTAAAAAAAAATTTTTTTTAATGTTTATTTATTTTTGAGAGAGACAGAGAGAGGGTGGGAGAGAGAGAGAGTGGGAGAGTGAGGGAAAGGCAGAGAGAGAGGGAGACACAGGATCCAAAGCAGGCTCCAGGCTCTGAGCTGTCAGCCCAGAGCCCAATGCGGGGTTCGAACCCACAAACCGTGAGATCATGACCTGAGCCCCCCAGGCACCCCAGAGGTGCTCTTGCTTAATTCCTCAAATCTGTGAAGTTGATATTATCGTTTCTATCTTATATGTGAGGAAACTGAGGCTCAAAGGGCTTGCCCGAGAGTTCACAGTAAGCCAGGACTTACATCTTCTGCTGCTAAGTCTGATGCCTTTCCAAGCCACTCCCCACCCCTCACTGGTTTGTACCCATGTGTCTTCTGCCACATTGCTGGGCTCAGGTCCCATCCCAGATCAGTCTCTCTTTCCCCCTGCATTCCCTTCATTATGCTCAGTGACCCTGACATTCCCCGTGGCTCTGAGCACAATGCCTAATACAAACTAGAGACTAAGAACAGCTCTAACGGTGGAGATTACCTGGCTGTGGCAGGTTGCTGATGGGTGCTTAGGAGGACAAGAGGACCTCTGGTGTCCTCTAAGTATATCCCACAGATGGACGTGTCCTCTACGTGGGCAGAGAGGTTAGCTCCAGCTGTCCCCCTAACACTGCAGGATAGGTGTAGGAGCCTGAGTAAAACTCTTCCACCACCCCTACCCTGTTCCCTCTCAGGTCCACACGGGACAGAGGGGCACTGTTCCTGGGGCAAGACCCTGTGCTCTCCAAGCGTGTCTCACAAGCATGCCCAACACTTCCAGGCCATCGCAGTAGGAGGGCATCGGGTCAGATGGGAAGGAAGTGCTTTTCTCTAAGGGGCTGGGAACCCAGATTACCATGGAAGCCATGAGTAATTTCCTTCCTAAGAAGAGTACAGACTTCCAGGCAGCCCGAGCCACCCTGATACCATCTGGAGCAGAGGACTGGATTGTTTGCCCTCTAGAGGTCTCTGCTATGACGTCTCCCCACCTGGTGCTCTTCTGTGCGGTATTCATGACAGATGCTGTCTTATATGTTTATATACTTTTATTTTGGCTGCAGCATCTTGAAAGCCCTCTTGGATGTCTATGCTAAGCAAAGAATGTGGTTTTTAAACCACAGAGTTGGGGAAGACATTTTAATCTCTTGATGTATTAGGTGAGAATGCAGAAGCCTTTCTATAGGGAGGGATGTCAAGGAAGGTGGTGAAGAGAAGTCTCCAAAGGTTTGGGGTCAGGGTGCCTGGGGGACTCAGCTGGTTAAACGGCAGACTCTCGGTTTTGGCTCAGGTGGTGATCCTGCAGTTCGTGGGATTGAGACCCGCGTCAGGTTCCGCGCTGACGCTGTGCCCAGCCAGCTTCCGATTCTCTCTCTCCCCCTCTCTCTGCCTCTCCCCAGCTCATGGTCACTCTCCCTCAAAATAAGTTAAACTTTTAAAACATTTAAAATAAAATAAAATAAAATAAAATAAAATAAAATAAAATAAAATAAGCTTCGGGGCTGGCAAGGGGCCCCTCCTGTTGGCACCCCTCAAGCTGAAAACTTTTGACTCCGAAGTCACCATCTAGATTCCAAAACGCCCCCAGACTCTCTACCTCGACCGCTCTGCTTTCCCCGGAACTGAGCCGAGCTGAGCTAGAAGTCAGTGCGTCTGTCAGGTTCTAGTACTGCCTTCCGATTGACCCTTTCCTCCTGTCCAGCGGCCACAGGGGAAAGAAAGAGGCTTCGAGGCTTCGCGACAGGGCCCCAGCATCGCTCTCTGCTGGCGGTGCTGGCGGCAGGGGCAGGGCCCCTGTAGGTCCTCCTGCGCCCGCTTCCCCCTCCGTCTAACTTGCTCGTTTTTCTTCTTCGCTCTTCCCCGTTGCCTCTCCCTCTCCCTCTCCCTCTCTCTTGCCCTGCTGGCTGCCCCCCCCCCCCCCGGTGACCCCACGCGCTGGGGCCGGGGGTGCCAGCGGCCTCTGTGATGCTGTGCCCCTCGGGTTTCTCCAGCCTTGCAGACAGGTGGACCCTCTCTCCTTGGAGAGGCCGGGGTTCTCTGATGCACATGCCCCTCCTGGCTTCCTAGAAAGCTTCGCGGGGTGAGGACTCGGCTGAGGCGGGGGCGGTGGGCCCCGTCTGGAACCGAGAGGAGAAGGGGCCCTGGTGGAATGGGTGCGGGACGACGGTCCGCGCCGACAGGCGGCTGAATTGCAACCACCGTCGTAAGTCTGACGGGGTGTTCCTGCCACCAGCCACTTCCTCGCGCCCCGGGGCTCCCTGGGCAGCCCAAGGAGGCCTGGCCCTCCCGCTGCCCGCCCCCTCGGAGACGCAGACGGTGGGTTGCAGGGAAAGGGGGACCCTACCTGCTTGCCCGGGGGAGGAGAGCGGCTGAAGCTGGAGTCGCTGCTGTCCGAGCTGTGAGGCATGGCTGCAGTCTTCCGGGCTCTCCACCCAGCCCCCGACGCGCCCGCGGGCTCTCTTGTCACCAGCTGGCCTCCCTTCCTGGCTGCTCCCGGGCCGCCAGCCCACCCCCCTGCACAGGTCCCTCCTCTGCCCGCCCTGCAGCCACCTCTGACCCCCGCGTCCTCCTCGCTCTGGGGTGCAGAGGCACTGCTCCCCACAGGGACATGTCGCTCGCTTTGGGGCTCGTGCGCGCGCGCTCTCTCTCTCTTGTGGTTTCTGGTAACTCACACTGGAAGTCACATGGGCGGAAACTTAAACAAGGTAGAAGTTAATTTGAGAGAAAATACATATCTGGGAAAAGACCCACAGAATTATATGAAAGGAAGACCAAAAAAAAAAAAAAAAAAATACACAAAACCCCAGATACCTTCTGACTGTTTGAAAGGCAGAACAGCTCTCCTCAGTTGATGGAGATAAAAGAGAAAAACAGCCCAGGCAGGGAAAAACCCCAGCCAGAATTAGCAAGTCCGTCTCCTGTCAACAGGGCAGAAAGGAGAGGGAAAGAGTTTCCATTGTCAGCCGACTTGATTTTTCAACCAAAATAAAGCAACGAGACTGGGATTTCTCTCTGGTTTTTACCCGAAAGCGGCGACACATCCGTCCTGTGACAGGCCTCCCTCACCCCCCATGCAGCCTGGTCCTTCCCTGACTGCCCAACAGAAGAGGCCCGGCGAGCTCCGGAAGCCACCGGCGCGGGCTCTAGAGTTGATGTCCCAAATGTCTAGGCGTCACCTTAGCAGCCGGTTGACTGAAGGGAAGAGATGCCTCTCGTGTTCAGAGTCTGAAAGACTCAAGCTCGGGATGGGCTTTGACTCTTAAGGATCCAAGGAGGTCACCGGGTCAAAGCCCAGAATGGAGGAATAGTAAGAAATCTTGAAATGAGCACCGCACTTGGAGTCGCCTTCTGGCGTTAGCAGGATGCCTGTGGCCCCGGGGGTAGCTCCCCTGGACTCTGTGCCCCTCATCATCTCCATCTGTAAACGGAGAGCGGTAAAACCCGCCCTGCCCACCTCTCTGGGGGGGGCTGTTTCCAGAAGCAAATGATAGCAGGGATTAGAATGCCCCTGGCCGACTGTAAAAATATACGCTGTGAAGACAGGTGTTACTTGTAGTGTTCTTAGCCTTGCTGGGAGCACGTTTGCAGAGTTCTCGGTGAGCAATCTGACATTCACCTGGGCATTGTGGCTTTTTTAAAAGCCCTTGCTTTCTTCCCCGCACGGCTGGAAGCCAAATGCTTGCCTTGCCTCCTCAGGATTAACAGGAAGAATGCCCCCCCCCCCCCCCCGAAGGATTTTGCATCCACCGGCTGGATTTCTGTCCTAAGACAATATTGTCCTCAGGCTAAACTGAGCAAAACAAAATTCCCTCCCTCCTGGAAGTTACATCTGAGTGGAGGAGGCAGGCGGTAAACGAAGAAGAAGCTAATATACAACACATCATCAGAAGGTGACAGGTGCTGTGGAGAAAAATAAAGCAGGTGGGGGGTAGGGAATTCTGGGGGTCAGTGGGTTGCTGTTTCTACAGGGTGGTAAGAAAGGTCTTACTGAAAGGGGGGGCATCTGACCAGTGACTTGAAGGAAGGGAAGGAAGGGAGGGAACATTCCAGCAAGGACCCGAGGTGTGAGTGTTTGGTGTGTTAGAGGAGTAGCAAAGAAGCAGTGAGTGGCAGAAGATGATGTCAGCGGGTATCGGGGTGAGGTCATGTAGGGCCTTGGAGGCCACTATGAAGATTGGGGCTTTTATCCGGAAACAAATGGGGAGTCTCAGGAACACCACTTTCCCACCTCCACTCTGTGATTCTCTCCCGTAGCCACTATTTGTGTCCTTGGCAGCACTTACAAAATTTTGTCATCGTTTTACTAGTTTACTTAGGTTTTTTGTTTCCCTGTTTCCCTCATTAGAGTGTTAGCTCCATTTATGAAGTTAATTCAACAAATGTTCATTGAGCACCTACCATGTGCCAGGAAATGTTCTAAGTACCGGAGATACAGTTAATACTTTCTCTGAACCAGATGGTGAGTCGGTTTGCTTTTGCTACCCAGCAAGCCACAGAAAAACCCAATGGCTTAAAACAACAACCATCTATTTAGCTCATGAGTCTCTGGGTCCTCTGGAAGGCTCTTCTGGTAGAGGCTGGGCGAGGCTGATCTTAGCTGGGCTCTGTCGGTGTCCTCAGATAGCTGGTGGGCTGGCTGCTAATCCGATGGCCTTGCCTGGGCCGGCTCTGCTCCACATGATCTCTCATGGCCCCAGCAGGCTTGTTCATCAAGCTGTTGCAGGATTCCAAGAGTAAGCGCAGAGGCGTTCAAACCTCCTGAGTCCTGGGCTCAGAACCGGCACAGCCTTCCTTCCGCCACATTATACTGGACAAAGAAAGTCACAAGGCCGGCCCAACTCGGCGGGTTGAGAAACAGACTTCACCCCTCAACGAGAAGGATTTAAAGAATTGTGGCCATTTCTGCAATCTCCCACAGGTGAGGAACCATTGGAGGTTTCAAAGCAGAGGAGTGATGAGCCCTAACGTGGGTGGAGATCTTTGCTCTTCCTCTAACACACCGAACGAGATCTTTCTGGATGCAGTTGAGAGTTTGCCGTCGGGGAGCAAAGCGGAAGGAGGGAGACCAGTGAGGATCCCGGTATTGGATTATCATTACTATTATTATTATTCGTTATTGTTATTGTTGCAACAATCCAAGTAAAAGGTGTCGGTGGCATACATAGACCAGTGAAGCAGTGATGAGGGTGATAGGAAGGGAGCCATGTAAAAACCAGTGACTGTGTCTCTCTTGTTTATAATCACACACCCAGTGATAGTAGGTGCCTGATCAATAGTCGTCAAGTAATGTATGAACGAATCCCCTTAGAACTTTGCTCGTACTTGGGGCACTTATCACAACCTGCATTGTCCTAGATCTTTTCTCACCCTTGTGTACAGAAAGCTCTATAAGGATAAAAATCATCATATTCATGTTTCATTCTGTTTAATTTAACATTTATAAACACCTAGTATGTAACAGGAATCATAAATAGGAATACCACAGAGGCCCTGCCCTCGTAGAAAGAAGGGCAAGTAGTGAACCACACAATGTTCAGATGAAGTTCTTTGCTCTTTGAACATTCTATCGTTCAATAGTAAATACTTGCTGAATGAATGATTGCTTGACTCTGTGGTTCCAAATCAATACACTGAGTTAATATTTATTTAAAAAACATTTTTTTAACGTTTATTCATTTTTAAGAGACAGAGGGAACAGAGTGTGAGCAGGGGAGGGGCAGAGAGAGAGGGGGACAGAATCCCAAGCAGGCTCTGGGCTCCGAGCTGTCAGCACAGAGCCCAACGTGGGGCTCGAACTCCCTGACCTCGAGATCATGACCTGAGCAGAAGTCGGACACTCAACGAACTGAGCCACCCAGGTGCTCCAATATACTGAGTTAATATTTAATGGAGCCTATATACAAGGAAAAAATAGAAAATTAGTTCTTATGTAGAAAGGCAGTCTCTTCAACAGTATTGATTTATAAATTATTTTTACATATTTAAGATCAAAGAATAGACACTTGTGTATCCACCATTAAGCTTAAGAAATAAGTTCTGAATAGAGCTGAAGTCCCCTGTATATCCCTTCCTAACCTCCTTCCCTCTCCACCCAGCTAACTATTTTTCAGAATATGGTCTTAATATTCCCATACATTTCTCTATACTTGAACCATATCTATACATACACCTGAAGCAATACATAGTGTTGCGTGCATGATTTTAAGCTTTTTATATTGTTAATATTTTTACATTTAATTTTTATGTTTTATTACACAGTATCTGAAAGATCATGGCAAGGCTTGGGATACAGGCACCCGCCTGAGATTATTCTGGAGAACTCCACAAAGCCACCAAGTAACAGCTGTACCACAGCCAGTGTCCTCTCAGTTAATATCAGCCCAAAGCCTCTGGACAATGCTAAGGTAGCATTTAGGAGACAGTTAAATCCCTTATGTTGACAGCTAACACATATCAGGACAGTTGGTGGCTCATGCGTGGTACAATTTAGAAAACAGTGCCACCTCTTGGTAGGCAATCTCAGGCCAAAGGACATGGACTGGTGAGCCCCTATTTGACTTGCAATGCTGGGGCTCTTTAACAGTGAACAGTTCGGACAACTGTGCTCTGCCGTCCTTGCTATATTCACTTACTATGTGCCCAGACACACAAATGGACTCATTTAATTCTCACAATATTTCCTCCCATTTTATGGATGTGAAATCCTGAGGCACAGAGAAGTTAAGTAACTTTTTCAAGGTCACACATGGCAGCTGACTTCCCTAGCACGATCAATCCGAGACAGAGAGAGAGAGAGAGAGAGAGAGAGAGAGAGAGAGAGAGAGAGAAGGGGAGAGAGAGGAGGAGGAGGGCGTGGCAGTGCCTTTTATGACCCAGTCTCCCAAAGCTTCTGCTTTGTTATATTGGGTGGAGGTGAGACCCTAAGTCCAGCCCACACACAAGGGGAGGCAAAAGAGCCTCCATCTGTTGAAAGGAGGAATATTCCAGAACTTGCAGACATTTCTGAAAACCACCACACTTCCCGAACTGATACTTGAGGGGACATTTAGCTGGATGCAAGCAGCCCGCTGTGAGACCAGGCGGGAGTCAAGGGGGCGTTTGGCTCCTAGCCCTGCCTCCAATTCACTTTATGACTTTAGGAAGGCCCCTCCCCCTCCCCCTCTCCCCTTCCAACCAAAGTTGGTGGAAGGGAATGGAAGAGAGGAGGAAATGCTGGAATCTACTTTGTGAATCTAAGTTTGGCAAAGGAAAAAAAACCCACCTCATTAGCTCATGACTGTCTTTTCTCGGGGTTGAGAGCAGCAGACTGGGGCCAGGCTGGCCTACAAGCTTCTCCACTTAGCAGCTGGTGACCTTGAGGTCAAGTTACTTAACTTGTCTGGGCCTCGATTTCCATATCTATGAAATGGGAGAATATAACATTACCGATCTCATAGGGTTGTTACAAGGAACGGAATAAATTCAAATCAGTAAAGTTCTTAGGATGCTGCCCCAATATGAGTCTTTGTGAAGTTAAACAAACTTGTGTTGCTCTAACTAAACATGACACGCGGAGAGCCTTGGAGCAGGCTGCTTTCAGGAGTACGTTCAAATGATTTCTAACCAAGGATAACATAAGTGACAACCTGGACAGCGTGGGCATCCGCCAGTCAGAACAGATCCCAGCAGCAAATATAACCTTTGAGGGGCTGGATCACAGGAGGTGGGAAAGAGGGTGGTCCTGGAGGAGGAGGGGAAAGGGGAAGTGGGGGGAGGGAGAACCCTAAGAATTCAGGGCAGAGGCTATTTGCCAATCTCTATGTCAGTGTTTCTTTTTTTTTTAAAGGTTTTTTTTTTTTTAATGTTTATTTATTTTTGAGACAGAGAGAGACAGAGCATGAACGGGGGAGGGTCAGGGAGAGAGGGAGACACAGAATCGGAAGCAGGCTCCAGGCTCTGAGCCATCAGCCCAGAGCCCAACGCGGGGCTCGAACTCACCAGCCCACGAGATCATGACCTGAGCTGAAATCAAACGCCTAACTGATTGAACCACCCAGGCGCCCCTTTCTTGTGATCTTTTAAATAACACTTTCTTTTCTCTAGCTTACTTTATTGCAAGAATACAGCATATGATATAAGTAGCATATCAAAATGGGTGTTAATAGACTGCTTATCTCTAAGGCTTCTGGTCAACAGCATGCTATTAGTGGTTAAGTTTCGGGGGAGTCAGAAGTTACATGTGGATTTTTGACTGGGCAGGAAGACAGCACCCCTAACCCCAAAGTTATTCAACGGTCAATTCAACTTCAGTCCAATACCTGCTGACTCAGCTCATTTCCAAGACTTTGAGACCTAATTGGCCTGTGTTTTACCAGAGCGGGCATGCTGTGACCAAATCATGAAGGAAATGGGTTGAAATGGAGGACCCAGGCAGTGCAGAAACCTCCTGAGTGTCTGTAGTGTGCCTCCCCCTGTGGGGTGGGGGGCTGCCTGTAGAACTAGGTACTTTTCCATCAGGAGAGTCATTTCAGAAATCAGGCTTCCCTCCCTGGAAGGGGGTGCAAAATCTCCCAAGGCCAAAAAGAAGGAAGGAAACACTCGCTTGGGACCTACCCTCAGATATTCTGAACTAACTGGTCTGAGCATGGGTATTTTTAAAAAGCTCCCCAACGTCGTTCTCAGGCAGCTTTTTGAGTCGGGGAAAT
Organism: Panthera uncia; assembly: GCF_023721935.1. Classification (NCBI taxonomy): domain Eukaryota; kingdom Metazoa; phylum Chordata; class Mammalia; order Carnivora; family Felidae; genus Panthera; species Panthera uncia. The sequence goes on from NW_026057582.1 coordinate 26,113,506, forward strand.
CTGGGAGTGCATTTCTCCAGGAATCCGGGTAGGCTTCCAGACCCAGGAGGAGGAGACGCCGCTGGCTCCCTCCTCTTTGTTCGCTCTCTCAGCTGCCCAGGAACGCGCAGACACCAACCCGGATTCCAGCGCCCTGAAGTTAACCGGTTCCAGATCTGTTCTCATCATCTGCCTTGAGCTGGTACTTAACCTGTCTAAGCCACCTCCCAGAGTCCGGTCCACCAAAGCGTGCAGTGCAAGACGGGGGTGGGGGGGGGTGGGGGGGTGGGGGGGGGTGGAAGGGGCCCTGAGGGAGACTCCGGGTCAGGAAGTGTTAGCAGCCCTCCCCTGTCCTGGCAGCCTCTCAGTGTACTTGGCCATGGGGGCCTGGCTGCATTTTGTCCCTGTGCCTTTTCCACTGAGAGGCAGTTCGCTCTGTGAGGGTGTTCAGTCTTACATTCTCTAGTTAGTAAAGACTAGACCCTAGGAGAAGAAAGAAAAGAAAAGAATCTCCTGAGAGTGCAAGCAAAGGTCCCCAGGCTCCCCAAGGGGGAGGAGTGGGCGGCCTTTCCCGTCAGTCAGCCGCTGCCCACCCCTCAGGCTGCCCCCACCCCTGCCCAGGTCACGGCTCCCAGGTTATCACCGGTCTAGACCATGAATGCATTAATACTAAACTCACTCTTCCCGCCCCCAGTTCCATCTGATGCCATCGTGAGGGCCAGTTGGTGGATGTGTCACCTTTGAAATCTGAAGGGTTGACTGCCACTTTTATTTATTTGACTTAAATAATAAAAATCCCCTAGCTGTCTTAATTTTGTTTTGTTTTGTTTTTTTGGCACTGTGCAGTACATCTTTACTGCTCACAAGAGGGCAAAAGGGGATTTTTCTTGAAGTTTCCCAAACATGGAGGGAAAACATTTACCTGAGGGCAGAGCTCTCCAACAAAGGGCCCGGAGGGGGTGGCCAGGTGAAGGCAGGGAAATTCCCCGGGGGCATGGCCTGCAGTCCAAACCTCTCCAGCTTCAAGCTCAGATAAGAACTCCTAGAAGCTTCAGGAGGGTGTGGCCCCCCTGCTCCCAGTGACCCCTAAGGGTTGAAGCAGGATTTCTCAACTTCAGCACTTCGGGCAGATGATCCCTTGTGGTGGGGGCTGTCCTGTGTATTGTGGGGTGCTTGAGAGCATCACTGGTCTCTACCCAGTAGATGCCAGTAAACCCCCCACACTTGTGAATATCACAAATGTTTCCAGACCTGGCCAGATGTCCTCTGGGGAGGACTTTGCCCCAGATGAAAACCACCAATGTGAAGACCAAACACCCAAAAGCGATGGTTCTCCTGGTCAATCTGGACCTCGTAGCTTCTTCACAAATCTCCTCAAAGCTCAGGAAACCTCCCGGCGCTTTGCTCCGTGCAACCTGTGAGTCCCCCAGGTTTTCGATTTACTTTAGCCTGTGCGCGCGGCCATGCTGACAGCACGGCCTCTGGTTGCTTCTGGCACATTCCCCTCTTCCCTGCTTCCTTCAGACGGGAGGGAGCAACCCCTCTCAAAGGTTGAGAGAGCCTACTCCACTTTTTAGTTTTCCACCAGATGAAAAGCAAAGATCTGTCAAAATGAGGTAACAAAAATTACGGTATATTTAAAAAGCAATGTACTTGGGTTAGAACCAGGTGGTTATGGGATTTATGTAGTTTATTAATTCGCGGCTCGCTGGGGGTGGGAAGGAATCCTCCCTTCTCTCACGCCTGGCGGAGAGTCTCCGACGGGATATATGACCTCACTGGGAATGTGAGGCCTGAACCAAATCACTTCCGGGCACGTCTCCCTCACCCACCCAACCCCTGAGAGGATGTGGAGAGAGCTGTGGTCAGGGAAGGAGGTGAGAAAAAGGGAAATGGCTTATTAGCTTTAGGGTTGAATATGAAATCGAATGTTCTGGCTCTGCCACTTAGTAACGTGATCTTGGGCAGAGCCCTTAAAACTTTGTGCCCCAATTTCCTCTTCTCTGCAGCGGGGATAACGGTGTCCACCTCATGGTATTGGACGTATTTGAAGTGCTCAGCACCTGTGCCTCGTAAGCATACAGTGCCTGCAGCCATTACCCCCATTCTTTTCAGTTCGCCCAGATAAACCTGGGCTATCCCAGTACCGTGTCTCATCCAAAAGACACCTTGAGAAGAGGGAATCACATCCCATACCGACTTTTCTGAAAATCCTCTCGACACGTTTTTTCCCCCAACGCCACCCTCCTCGTGGTTATTGCACCAGCCTTTCCTTTCTCTTCTGAGGGCTTTCTCTGCTCCTGCTTCCCGGGCCTCACACCCCTGTCAGACCCATCCTTCTCCCACTGGACAACCCTGGTCTCTACCTCCCAATCAAGTGTCCTCTGTTCCTCAGCTGGACATCTCCAGGCCAGGTTAGTATCGCTTGCCTTTTATTTCCATTGGCTTCCTCTCCCCGCTCCCAGTCCAGCAAAGGGCAACCTGTTTTCTACTCACCTATCGTTGGACATTTGAGCGGCCTTCAGATTTTGATTATTATAAAATGGCCACGCGTTCTCATGTATCAAAATTTGGGGGGCCATATGCTTTCATTTCTCTTGGATGGATACCTAGAAGAAAATACCTGTACCCTTCCTGTAGTCATTTATTAGTTCCAGTAGCTTTTACGTAGATTCCTCAGTATTTTCTCAGATGATTACATTGTCTGGGAATGAAGATGGTTTTACTCTTTCCCTTCCAACACCTTTGACTTTTTCTCCCTGCTTTATTGCATTTCTCTTTTTGTACAGTGCAATGTGGAATAAAGGCATTGAGAGTAAACATCCTTGCCTTGTTTCTGATCTTAAGGGACAAGCATTCAGTCTTCTATCGTTAATTCTACTGTAAGCTTTTTATAGGTTTATTTTTATAGGTTCTGGTTTATCAGGTTGAGGAAATTCCCTTCTATTTCTAGGTTGCCGATAGCCTTCATCTTGAATGTGTTTTCAATTTTGTCAAATACCTTTTCTAAATTTATGGATACAATTTCATGGTTGCCCCCTTTATTCCAGTCCCCCTTTATTCCATAACGGATGAATGACATCGATTGATTCTTGAATGTTAAACCAAGTTTGCATTCCCAGGATGCAACCCTCTACTTGCTCATACTTCTTAGCATATTTTTTAATTGAGATATAATTCACGCACCAAGAAATTTACGTTCTTAAAATGCACAATAGAGTGGGTTTTAGTCATTCACAGAGCTGTGCAACTACCACCACTGTCTAATTTCAGAACATTTTTATTGCCCCCAAAAGAAACTCTGTACTCTCTATTCTCTTCTCCTCCCAGCCCCTGAACATTTCAAATCAATGGAATTGCACAATATGTGGCCTTTTGTGACTGGCTCCTTTCACTTGACATAACGTTTCCTATGTCGTAGCACATGTCAGAACTTCTTTCCTTTTGATAACACAGCAATATTTGATTGTATAGACATACTACATTTTGTTTGTCCATTTACCAGTTGATGGGCATATGGGCTGTTTCTACATTTTGGCTATTATGCATAATGCCGCTCCAAACATTTGTGCACACGTTTTGGCCTGGACAAATATTTTCAATTCTCTTGGGCATACAACTAGGAATGGCATTGCTGGGTCCCATGTCACTCTATGGTTAACTTTTGAGAAACTACCAGATGGGTTTCCTTAGCAGCTGCCTCATTTTACATTCCCCAGCCTTCTATGAAGATATCTACTTCTCCACATCTTCATTAACGTTTGTTATCCATCTTTTTGATTACAGTTGTCCTACTGGGTGTGAAGTGGCATCTCACTGTGGTTTTGACTTGCATTTTTTTATGACTAATGATGTGGAGCATCTCTTCATATGTTCGGCTATTTATACATCTTCTTGGGAGAAATGTCTATCCTAGTCCTTTGCTCTTGTAAAAATTGATTTTTTTATTGTTGAGTTGTGAGTGTGTATATTCCAAATACTAGATCTTTTTTTTTTAATTTTTTAAATGTTTATTTATTTTTGACAGAGACAGAGCTTGAGTTGGGGAGGGGCACAGAGAGAGGGAGTCACAGAATTTGCCAGGCTCTGAGCTGTCAGCACAGAGCCTGATGCGGGGCTCGAACTCATGAACCTCGAGATCATGATCTGTACCAAAGTTGGACGCTTAACCAACTGAGCCACCCAGGTGCCCCAGATACTAGATCTTTATTATATATATTATTTATAAATATTTTCTATGGGTTGCCTTTCACTTTTTTTTTTTTAATTTATGCTATATTCTGTTACAAATTTGGGGTATAGGGTATTTTACCTGATTGATGTACTGTAATCTAGACTGGTTTTTTAGTGAGGTTTTTGGGATTGTTGAGCATGGTATAATCATTTTATCATAGCTGGGGCAAGATTTTGGAATAATTTGGAATGAGTGGTTTTAATCACACATCTGTAGGGAGATGAATTGGACTCTTCTTCCAAGTTTAATTATAACTACTGCTGTGCTCTTGCTGAAATTAGTTAAACCTGAGCTTGATGACTTACATTTTTCTTGAAATCTCTTTCACTTTCTTTATATTGTTCTTTTAAACACAAACACTTTTAATTATAATGAAGTCTAAGTTATGTATTTTTTCCCTTGGTTGCTTTCGCCTTTGGTGTTGTATCTAAGAAATAATTGCCAAAACCAAAGTCACAAAGATTTGCTTCTACATTTTCTTCTAAGAGTTTTGTAGTTTTAAATCTTATATTTAGGTTTTTGATCCATCTTGAGTTAATTTTTGTATGTTATGTGATAGAGATCCAAACGTTCTTTTGCATATGAATATCCAATTACTCTAAGGCTATTTTTTGAAAAGACTTTTCTTACTTCATTGAATGGTTTTGGCACATTTGCCAAAAATCAATTAACTGTAAACGTGGGTTTGTTTCTGGACTCTAAAATCTCTTCTGTTGATTTATGTGTCTATCTTTATGCCAGTACCACCCTGTCTTGTATTAAGTTTTGAAACTGAGAAGTATGAGTCTCCAGTTTTATTATTTTTTTCAAGATTTTTTTTTTTTTTTTTGAGAGAGAAAGGAGGCATAAGTGAGAGAGGGACAGAGAGAGAATCCTAGGAGGGGCAAAGGGAGAGAGAGAGAGAGAGAGAGAGAGAGAGAGAGAGGAGAGCTCACCCAAAGTGGGGCTTGTGTTTTTACCCAAAGCGAGGGTCATGCTCAAGAGATGTGGGGCTCATGCTCACCCGAAGTGGGGCTCAAGCTCACCCAAAGTGGGACTCACAGTCACGAACCATGAGATCATGACCTGAGCTGAAGTCAGATGTTTAATGACTGAGCCACCAAGGCACCCTTTTTTTCAAGATTTTTTAGGCTTTTCTAGAACTCTGGTAATACCATATACATTATAGTACAAGCTTGTCAATTTCTGTAAAAAATGCAGCTGGAAAATGATATGGATTGCATCAAATCTGCAGATCAATTTGGAAGGCATTGGCCTCTTAACAATATTAAATCTTCCAATCCATGAACATGGGATGTCTTTTCACTTTTCTGGGACTTCTTTGATTTCTTTCGGTGATATTTTATAGTTTTTAATGTATAAGGTTTATACTTTTTTGATTAAATTTAATTAAATGAAAGTATTTTATTCTTGGGGTGCCTGGGTGGCTCAGTCAGCTGAGCACCCAACTTTGGCTCAGGTCATGATCTCACAGTTTGTGGGTTTGAGCCCCGTGTCGGGCTCTGTGCTAACAGCTCAGAGCCCGGAGTCCGCCTCCGAATCTGTGTTTTCCTCTCTCTCTGCCCCTCTCCCACCCATCCTCTGTCTCCTCTCTCCCTCTCAAAAATAAATAAGCATTAAAAAAAAGTATTTTATTTTTTTGATGCTTCTATAAATAGAATTGTTTTCTCCATTTTATTTTTGGACCACTCGTTGCTAGTATATAGCAATAGAATTTATTTTCGTATATTGGTCTTATGTTCTGCAATCTTGTTGAACTTCTGTATTAGCTCTAACAATTGTGTGTGTTTTCCTTATTCCTTAGGATTTTCTCTATATAAGATCATGTCATCTGTAGAGATGCTTTTACTTTATTTCTTTCTAATCTGGATGTTTTTATTTCCTATTCTTGCCTATCTTCTCTGGTTAAAAATTCCAGGACAATGTTGAATAGAAGTTCTGAGAGTGGATATCCTTTTTTTTTTTTTTTTGGTTCTTGATCTTAGTGGGAAAACTTCTGGTCAGGCTTTCACTATTAAGCATAATGTTAGCTGTGGGTTTTTCATCGACATTCTTTATTATGTTGGGGAAGTTCTTTTACTTCAGGTTTGTTGAGGTTATCATGAAAAGCTGCTAGGTTTATCAAATGTTTTTCTCCACCTATTGAGATGATCATGTGGGTTTTGTTCTTTATCCTAATATTTAAAAAAATTTAATGTTTACTTATTATTTTTGAGAAAGAGACAGAGGGCAAGTGGGGGAAGGGCAGATAGAGAGGGAAACACAGAATCCGAAGCAGGCTCCAGGCTCTGAGCTGTCAGCACAGAGCCCGATGTTGGGCTCACACCCACAAACTGCGAGACCATGACCTGAGCTGGTGAGATGCTTAACCAACTGAGACACCCAGGCACCCTCATTCTTTATGCTATTAATGTGGTGTATTACATTGATTTATTTTTATACGTTGAACCAATTTTGCATTCCTGAGATAAATTCCCACTACTCATGGTGTACAATCCTTTTTATATGTTGTTGGACCCAATTTGCTAACATTTTGTTGAGGATGTTTGCATCTATCTTCATATGGATAGTGGTCTTTAGTTTTCTTTTCCTATGATTTATTTCTCTAGCTTAGGTATCAGGGTAATATTAACCTCATAGAATGAGTTGAGAAATATCCTCTCTTCTAATTTTCTGCAAGAATTTGAGAAAGATTGGTGGTGTTAATTATTCTTTAAACATTTGGTAGAATTCACCAGTGAAACCATTTGGTCCTAGGCTTTCCTTTGTGACAAGTTCTTGACTAGTAATTCAGTCTCTTTATTTTTTTTCAGTCTATTTAGATTTTCACTTTCTTCTTGACTAAGTCTCAGAAGTTTGTATTTCTAGGAATTTTTCCATTTTATCTAGATTATCCAATTTGTTTGCATACAATTGTTCATAATATTCTTTTATAATCCTAATCCTTTTTATTTCTATAAGAGCAAAAGTATGTCCCTCTCTCATTTCTGATTTTAGTAATTTGAGTCTTCTTTCTCTCTCTCTTTCTCTTTTTCTCAGTCAGACCAGCTAAAGGGTTTTCAACTATGTTGATCTTTTCAAAGGACCAACTTTCAGTTTCATTGACTTTTTCTATTTTTTTTTTTCTATTCTCTATTTCATTTAGGTCTACTCTAATCATTTTTATTCCTTTCCTTCTGCCTCCTTCAGGTAACTTTGCTCTTCTTTTTCTAGTTTCTTAAGATGGAGGTTTAGGCTATTGATTTGAGATCTTTCTTCTTTTCTAATATAGGCATGTACAGCTATAAATTTCCCTTTAGGTATGGCTTTAGCTGCATCTTATAAGTTTTGGGTTGTTATGTTTTTGTTTTCATTCACCTGAAAGTATTTTCTAATTTCCCTTGTGATTTCTTCTTTGATACATTGATAATTAAGGAGTATGTTATTTAGTATCCACATATTTGTGAATTTCCAAAATTATTTTTTCTGTTACTGATTTCTAATTTCATTTCATTGTGGTTGGAGAACGCACTTTGTATGATTTCTATCTTTACAACTTTACTGAGACTTTCTTTGTGGCTCAAAAAGTGGTCTATTCTGGAAAATGTTCCATCATGCACCTAAGAAGAATGTGTATTCTGCAAAATTTTGTTGGGTGGAATGTTCTAGTGATGTCTGGTTTGTTAGTTTAGTGTGTTCAAGTTTTCTATTTTTTTCCTTAATCTTATGTCTCATTGTTCTATCTATTAATGAAAGTATAGTACTGGAGTCTTCAGCTATTTTTTTGAACTATTTCTCCCTTCAATTTTGTCAGTTTTTGCTTCCTGTATTTTAAGGCTTTGTTGTTAATGCATAAATGTTTATAATTATGTCTTCTTGATGGATTGACTCTTTTGTTATCATAAAATGTCCTTAGCCACAGTAGTGATAGTTTTCCTCAAGTCTATTTTGTCTGATATTACTGTAGCCATCCATCTTTCTTTTAGCTACTGTTTTCATAGTATATGTTTTCTGATCCTATTGTATTCACTTTATTTTTGTCTTTGAATCTAGTGTGTTTCTTAGAGAAGCATGTGGTTGATTCTATATTTTTTAAATCCATGTTGCCAATCATTACCTTTTGACTGGAATGTTTAACACATTCAAATTTAATGTAATTTCCAATAAGGTAGGATTTATGTCTGCCATTTTGCTACTTGTTTTCTACATGCCTGATATCTTTTTGTGTGTGTCTCTATTTCTTCATTGCTTCCTGCTTTTGTGTTAAATAGATATTTCCTAGTATACAATTTTAATTTCCTTATTTTCTTTGTATAATGCCTTTTGAGTTATTTTCTTAGTGGCTGCCCTAAAGATTACAGTTAACATTTTATAGCAACCTAGTTTGGGTTAATACAAACTTTTTTTTTTTAAGTTTTATTTATTTATTTTTGAGAGAGACAGAGACAGTGTGAGCAGGGGAGGGGCAGAGAGAGAGAGAGAGGGAGAGAGAGAGAGAATCCCAAGCAGGCTCTGCATAGCCAGCACAGAGCCCGATGTGGGGCTCAAACCCAAAAAACCATGAGATCGTGACCTGAGCCAAAACCAAGAGTCAGATGTTCAACCAAGTGAGCCACTCAGGTGCCCCTGGGTTACTACAAACTTAACTGCAATAATATACAAATAAAAATTTTCCTATAAACTCCATTCCTCCCTACTTTGTGCTAATATTGTCATACAAATTACTACTTTATACATTATATGCCTATCAACACAGATTTACAATTATTGCTTTATGCAGCTATTTTTTTAAATAAGATTGGAGACGAAAGTGTTATAAACAAAATACACATTTATATTGTCTTTTTACCTCTAGAGTTATCATTGCCAGTTCTCTTTATTTCTTCATATGGATTCAAGTTGTTGTCTGGCATTATTTCTTTTTTTTTTTTTTTTTTTTACATTCTTTCATTTCAACCTGAATGATTGACTCCCTTTAATATTTCTTGTGGGGTAAGTCTGCTAGTAATAAATTTTCTCAATTTTTGTCTATCTGGAAATGTATTAAATTCTCCTTTATTTTTTAATAGTGTTTTAAGAAAAACTTTTGTTTTTTAAGAAAAAAGTCAATGTCTCTTGTAGGTATGTAGTATGTAAAAGTAGGGGTTCTCCAGAGAAATAGAACCAATAGGACGTGTGTGTGTGTGTGTGTGTGTGTGTGTGTGTGTTTAGAGAAAGAGAGTGGGAGAAAGAGGGATAAATTTTTTATAAGGAATTGACTCAACAAGTTCCAAGATTGACAGTCAGCAAGTTAGAGACCCAGGAGAGCTCATGTATAGATCCAATCCAAGTTGGAAGGCCAGAGAAATGGGAGAGCCAACAGTGTAACTCCAGTCCAAAGGCAGTAAGCTTGAGACCCAGGAAGGATTGATAGTTCAATTTGAGTCTGAAGGCAGGAAAAAACAATGTCCTAGCTTGTGGATAAAAGGAATCTCCTCATATCTGAGAGAGTGTCCTTTTTGTTTTATTCTGGCCCTTTTGTTTTATTCTGGCCTTCAACTGATTGGATGAAGCCCACCACATTACTGCTGTGTCAGGACTTTGTAAAATTAACATTTGTTAACTGAAGCTTGGGGTGTGGAATGGTGAGCCCTGGTTCAACAAATGGCCACAAGAGAAATTGAAATAGAAAAGTTTATTACTCACAAGTCCTGGAGGAAATACACAGTATACCTCAAGGGATCACATTGGGGGCCAAGACAGGGTGTAAGCAGACAGAGTGATAGGGCCTGTGGCATATGCCTTTATTAGAGTCTGTAGGTAAAGTGTTTTAGGGTTCCCTTAAGGAAGCCACATTGGTCCATTTAAACCAAGAAGAGCAGGGTTTGGGCAAGACCCACGGGGGTCTTATCTAAGGATTACACAAAGGGAAGACCCTGGGAGGTGGCGGGAGGGCTGTTGATGACAAACACTGTTGGGGGAATCACATCAGGAACTTATGTTTGCTTGTGACCCTGTGGACTGTTATCTAGGGCATGTGCTCGCGTGAGAGGCTAGTGTTGGCTTTAAGCCCCTACAGCCTGCTTGGCCAAACAAAATGAATGCCAAAGCAGCAATACCATGAAGTAATTTAGCTAAACTCTCGACAGGAGGGCAATCCGCTTTATTAAGTCCATTAATGTAAATGTTAAACTCATCCAGAAACACCCTCACAAAAACAGTAAGAATAATGTTTGACCAAATATTTGGACCCCTCATGGCCTAATCAAGTTGATACAGAAAATTAACCCTTATAGCAACATTCAATAGAATATTAAATAATTGAACAAAAAGGCTATACAAAGAGGCAAGGCCGCTAAGATTGAACTGCTTTCTGGCTGGGAGAACCACCAAATATCCCCTTCTTCCTCGATCCCCATTGAAATGACAGCAAAGTGCAGTAAGGAGTTGATTCATAGCAAAACTGATCATGGAAGGAGAGGACGTTGGAGACCAGAGGCTCTGATGTGTTTGTGGAAGACTGAAAAAAAAAAAAAAAAAGAAGTTGGAAATGGGCATGTTGTAGCTGCTGAGCACAAATCCAATTTAGTACATGAAAGGGTACGGTCCAGAGAGACAATGGTCTAACAGAACACTATGCCCCCATGACAAATAATGTTACAAAAGAGTGTTGAATGAAAAAATTAGTGACACACAAAGATGTTTGCAACATTTAAAATCAAAAGCTGGCTGAAAAACATTATGTTTAGCATGTTCCTATTGTTCGTAAGAAAATATATATACGTATTGAATCAGGAGACCATACACTATCTGTTAACAACGCTAACAATGACCACCTCACAATTTTCTCAAGCAAACATGTATCCTATAATGATAATAAAACACTATCTGTTAACAACGCTAACAATGACCACCTGACAATTTTCTCAAGCAAACATGTATCCTATAATGATAATAAAAGTGACTTTCAACTATTACATACCTACAAGAGCCTGAGATTTTAGAACATCTCCACGCATTTCTAAGACTGTTACTATTGTGGGGACAATGGTAATATCTGGGCAGATGGGTGGTTTGTGTAGCTCGACAAAATAGATGAAGTCACCCAAGATTGGCCACCCTCCTCTTCGTGAGCCTCAGGTATCCATCTGCCAAGTTTCCCAATTCATGTCACATAAAACTCTCTCATCACTCTGGTTCCTCAGCGAACAGAGTGTGATTTGTCTTCACTCACAGAGTCTCCATGTTCAGACATACATGTTCCCTGTGATCTTCCAACTTTCCTGTAATCTAGTCTCCCCCACGGTGGAGGTAATCATCCTCAGGAACCTAGGTGACAAGATTAATGGCCAGGCCCATGTAGCTTCTTACTAAGTGCCACTCAGGGTAGGAAGGACTCGTCTTCCCTGTAAGTCCTTCCTCTAAACAGAGAGGAATTCACATAATGAGAAATCTCTCATGAGTATATTATAAACCGAATCTGAGTTAACGGTGGAATTAATTCAGGAGACGTTTGATTTGTGTTACTTCTCTGGAAGTTGGTGGAATACAGTACATAACAGCCCCTGTGTGCCCACTATCACCCTCAAAGTATATCTAAGAGGATATAAGATTCTCAAAGTATATCTAAGAGGATATAAGATTCTTATTCCTCTCTCTTTCTACTGGTCAGTGTAGCTTCCTTGGATCCATGGAGATACATGGTAGGGTTAGGGTTAGGGGCTGAGAAAACAGATGTGTGAGTGGGTTTTCCAATTTTATTATTATCTAAAGATTACCTTTAAAACTACATCAGACCCCTGACTTAAGATGGATTGAGAACCTGTGCCTGACAGGAAAATCCCACTGAAATGACTTGCAAATGACTTACATACCATGAGCAAGAGATACTGTGAAAAAGGACAGACCAAGAAATGCAGATTTAATTAAATTGTTACCTAAAGCGATCACGATTATCAATAGGCTAAAAATAAAAATATAAGTAACAATTGGGAGGGCAGAAAATGAGGGAGAAATATAACTGAGTTTAATTCCTCAATTTTCAGAGTGGGAGGGGGTCTTTAAATAACATCTAAAGGAGATAAGTTGAAAAAGAGAGGTACAAATGCATTGTAGAATTCTGGGTATAACCACCACAAGCACAAACACCAGAAGGGATTTTAAACATTTACTTCTAGAGAGTAGGTCTAGAGGTACAGGCCTGGAGATGCAGAAAACTTTCACATTTTCTTTATCTTTTTTATAACTGCTTTGAAATTTTAGCACCACGTACATGAGCCATTTTCATAGTAGGTAACAACAATAGCAACAACAATAAAACTCTAGTAATCTCATGGAAGAACTTTCTCCTTTTACCTCCATCCAACAGGTGAACTGATCCCATGGCTTCTCCCACCTCATTGGAAGACCCTGCCAGGGAAGCAGACAGTGACCAGGCTTCTATGGTGCCCTACAGCATCATTTAAAAATGGATCTATTACACTTAACTTTTTATTTGAGCAGAAAATGAGATGGTGATTGTCAGGGTGTGGGAAGAGGGGAAAGGGGAGTTAGCTGTTTAGCGGGTATAAAGTTAACCGTTGTACAGGATGAATAAGTTCTAGAGATATGCTGTACCACACAGTGCCTATAATTAACAATACGGTGCTGTGCACTTAAAAACCTATTGAGGGGGCGCTTGACTGGCTCAGTCAGTGGAGCATGTGACTCTTGATCCAGGGTTGTGGGTTCAAGCCTCACAATGGGTGTAGAGATTACTTAAAAATAAAACCTTTATGAAAAAAAACACTTGCTGAGAGGGTATTTTTCATGTTGACTGTTCTTAGCGCGCGCGCACACACACACATAGAGCAAAAGGACACAAGGAGTTCTTTGGAGGTGCTAGATATGTTTATTATCTTGATTGTGACGATGATATCATGGGTGTATGCATATATCCAAACTCATCAAAATGTATACGTTAATTGCATGCATTTTTTGTATATCAACGATACCTCAACAAGGCTGTAATTTTTAATTTTTTTTTTTACCATTTAAAATATTCATTTATGTAACCATTTTATGCCCTACAGTCCTGAGTAAATGCCATCAGGCCACTCTCTTTTCATTTGGCTTGTTCCAGTCCTGGCTTGGTGAGCAGAACCCAAGAGAACAGCAGCTTACAAAGGCATGGCGACAGAGGCTGGGGATCCAAAACCTGGCCCTTGGAGCTTCCTCCTGTGGGGTGGGCAGCCGGGGTCTGGGGTTGGGAATCCTGAGTATCTGGGGTCTGCACTGACGGGACTCCTAAGTGACAGGCTCATTTCCTGTCCATGGAGTGGGGATCCTAGGAGCAGCACCGCCCCCCCAATGGGTTTGCTGGTGGATTTCGATGGCTATAAAGAACTTAGCATGAGGTACACGGTGGTCACTCCACCCATGTCAGTTGTATTGGTGTCATTGGACTGCAATTCAAAACTCAGGAAGATGCCCTCTGCAAGCCCTTGCTACACATTTCATCAGGGAGGAGCTCAGCCCCAAGGACAGAAGGAAGCTCGGGTCCTTTGTCTTGGGCCAGAGGCAAAGAAAGACCACAGACTTGGTGAATTCTACACTTTTCTGTTGACCACCCTCAAGCCATGAGGTCCGAGTTTCAGTTAACTTTCTAGAAAAGGAAAAAGAAGAAAGAGCCATCACAGAGGTATACGCACATCCAGAAATTCAGACTGGGAATCACCAGGCCCGGGGCTCTCTAGAAGTCTGAGCTGAGACAACAGAGCCTGTTGCTCCTGAGGTTTCCCGGTCTGAATCACCCAGCACAGGGACTGTCAGCTGTGGCTATGACAGCTCAAGCCGCAGCTACACGTTTAGCCGATGCTGAGGAGGAAATGGTGCCCCAGACTCTGCAGGCGATCCTGGTCACGTCTGCAGGGCAGTTCTCCACCTGCGCTGTGGGGTGGGGAGAACACTGGAGAAGTTTCCTGTGCATTTTTATCCAAAACAAAAAACAATAAGAAAATGAAGCTTACCATCCTATTTAACACATTAGTGTAAGAGCCAGTGTCTGTTTTGTAAATAACTATACACATACTGCTTTGTCGACGCGTACGTTGTGCGCCTGTGTTATGAACGCACGCACGCGTTTTTTGCGCGCTCCAAAAAAATGTGACAGACGGCACGCACAGAACGGTTTGGAGAGTGCCGCTCTGCACCTCAGCCTTCTTTCTGGCAAGCTCTCGGGCCCAAACCTGGAGACTTCACGCTCGAGCTGCTTCAGCCGCTTGTACTTCTCAGAAGCCACCATCGTGTTTCTCGACACTGCTCTTCTATTCTTGCCGTTTCCTCCGGATTGTCCCTTTCCCTCTCCGGCCTGGCCGACCCCCGCTCACCCCGCGGGCCTCCGCTCCGTTGTCACCCGGGCTAGGAAACCTTCTCTGACCCACCGGGGGGGGGGGGGATATTCTTTGGGGACCTCCCTTGTTGGTGCGCTGCTTTCTCGTGACGTCTACATCTCGGGGCTGTGCAATTGTGTCCCCGTGTCTGTCTCCCTCCCTCCCTGCGAGGCAGGAAGGTCTTATCTCACCTCTGTTCTGCAGTATGTAGCAGAGTGACCACTGGGGCTTCTCCTCTCCCGTTCATGCTGCTATCGTGAAGACGGCTGACTAAAAATCTTCACCACCATGACAACAAAGAGATTAACATCTTCTCTGAAGTCCCATTGCTTCTGGAGTCTGGGTCGAATTGTGACCAGCAGGCCTAGGGTCTCCTTCAAGAAAGAGCAGAAAGTTCCCCTTCGACAACATGCCCCGTTTCCGGACTGTGGTTCCTCCGGCATAAAGCATAACCAAGGACTTCCCCTAATGGCTCTGTCAGAGACCTGTCTGAGTGGGCTCCTTCTGCAGAAACTTGATAACATCAGACTATGGTAAGGGTTCCAGGCAACAGACTCTCCTCGTGTGACTGGAGGAGGGGCCTCCAAGAGAGAGGTGAAGTCCTCCTCTGGGCAGGGCGCCCCCCGCCCCCGCCCCCAGGCACGAAGCAGTTGGCTTCTCAGGGTTTCTCTTGGGGTCTCAGGGCTTCTCTTTGCCACCCTCCCTCAGCACGTTTCGTCTCCCTCCTTCCCTGCACTGGCCTCCTTCGTGCCTGCAGATGGACGGCTCCGTGTTCCTGAGCTAACACCACCTCGGCGTAAAGCATCAGAGGAGACTGAGGAGCCCCTCAAGTCACAGTTCCAAATTGAGAGAGAGGCTTTCATGGGTCCAGTTTGAGTCAGGAACCCACCCCTGTACCCCTCAGCCACTCATGGTGGGTCAGGGATTGGTCTTACAAACATGGCTGCCGGGAGCCGGACAGTTCTCACACAGAGACTGTGTGTTCTGAGAGAGAGTTCTCAGGGAGTGTGGCACACAGCCTCCAGAGTATCAACCGTAGGAAGTAAGGAAGGAAGCAGAAAGGAAATACTGGCTGAGTTTGTTGGCTACCAAGTTCATCAACAAATATCTTAAAGCAAAGGAGTCAGATCTCAGAGAGGATGTGAAGAACCGAATCTCATCCACTTCTCCAACCGTCCTTTGTGCAGGACCCACACCAGGAGCTCTGAAATGGGGCAGAAAGTGGAAGGGACAAATGCATGCCTACCATGGGGGAGTCAACGATTCAGTTAGGAAAGCCACAAAGGAGCCTAAACTGGCATCAGGAAGCCTGGCCCCTCTTTCAAGACCACTCACACCCCTTCCGTCCCTTCAGGCCCCGGTCACCTTCCTCTTCCTCAGGGAGGCCTTCCCTCACCACACCTGCTTTGGCAATGTGGTGTAGCAGAGGGAGCCAAGAACTTAGAATCAGTCACCGGGGACCCGGTTCTGCCTCTGCCACCAGCTAGCTGTGTGACCTTGAGGGTGCCATCCGTCAGCTACATCTATGGGCTGCGGAAGCTTGATCTGCAGGGAAACGTTGGTGGAGCCTTAAAACTTGGAGTCTGTGAAAGTTTTCGTCTCCAACTCCTTGGAATTTCTGTAGAATATAAAGTTTGTGCCACACAGTTCTTTTCCCCACCGCCTTGTTGTGAATTGTTTCAAGCTGAAAAATGCAATATGTACATTGGTTGAGAGCGTGAGCTTTGAGGCTGCAACTTGTCCATGCTCGGAGGTCTCTTCTCATTGCAGAATGATCTAGAATGGACTGACCGGCTGTTTCCTATGGCATCACAGGCTTTGCAAAAGGAGACGGCCTTTGGTCCTTCCCACACCTGGGAGTGTATCAGCTCTGGAGGAAGCAAGTAACATCCGTGTTTTCCCAGCTACATCTGGACCCTGACTGGCATTATGGCACAAGGCTCTACAGTTCTGGAAAATTTGAGGCGGCAGCCTCTATTGCTGGTACCAGGACGGTTGCCAAACTTGGAATTCTAATGTTAAATAAATCCCAATAATGATAACACGGGTCTGTTTGGACCATCGTGGGACTGGAAATCTTCCAACTTCCATTACTTTCATGTGCAAAGAAAGAGGAGAACAGAGGTCCTAAGTATTTTCAAATATCTTGAAGAGAAAGAGGGGCGCCGGGGTGGCTCGGTTGGTTAAGCGTTCGACTCTTGATTTCAGCTCAGGTCGTGATCTCGCGGTTCGTGAGCCCGAGCCCCCCTCATCGGGCTCTGAGCTGGCGGCACGGGGCCTGCTTGGGATTCTCTCCCTCTCCCTCCCTCTCTCTGCCCCTCCCTCTCTCTCTTTCTCTCTCTCTTTCTCTTCCTCTCTCAAAAGAAATAAACTCTAAAAAATAAAGGAGGAAGAGGGGAAGTGGGAAGTGAAGAAGAAGGGGAAGGGACAGGAGGAGAAGAAATAGGAGATAGGGGAGAAGGGAGGTGGGAACGAAGAAGAAAATGACACCGAAGTCGGAGACAAAGAAAGCAATCGCTAACCCGTCTGGACGGAGCAGTGCCTCTAATACGGTACCAAGGCAACCTCACGCACCTGGGCCCTTGAATACTGATGATGTCGCTGCTTTCTGGGCCCCTAGATAAAATCTCAAGGTGTGAAATGTCACACGTCAGCAAACCGGAGGAGCCTTGAAAGTCTACTCAAAGGGGTGCTACCTGATACCCTTGAGCTATCTCTTCTGTCCATCTCTGCACAGACTTAATTTGAAATCGTGTTCAATGAAATCAAGAACGTTTTACTATAACCCCCCCAAAAAACAAGGTGTGGGGGAGGATGTAGATTCAGACAGACAGAATGGAATCACAGCTGTGCCACCCGTGAACTCTGTGACTTTGGGCAAATTAGTTCACGCTTCAGCACCTTTGTCCTGCCCACCTGGAAAGTAAGGATATTACCAGTGTAGACACCTTGCAGCCGTTTGGAGGGTTCCGTGAGATTTTGCACTCGGTGCACTCGGGGGCAGGGCAGCTATTGCCACCGGTAACGGAACCACCGGCAACATCCTGTCTCTTTTGTCTGGAATTGACTGGGTGGCCCCAAGGGCAGGGCCCTGTCACGGTCATCACGGCACCCACGAGAGTGCCCGGCACAGTCCTGGCACACAGCATCCACCCGCTGGCCCGAACGGATGGAGCCCTGGACCAAACTGCCCACCCCCCCTTAAGGGCCTCCGATGTAGACTTTGAGGGGGTGAAGAGCAGTTATGTCATGTGACGCGTCCCAAGAGCAAACGTCCAGGGACCTCCCGGTTCCCTCCCCAGAGCCAAGAATGACAGAACTCCACGACTGGTCAGTTTTGCAGGCTGCGTTGCACTAATGGGGGAACTGAGCCCAAGAGAGGAGCCGGGCCTTGTCGGTGTGGACTGTCTTGAGTCTTTTTTTTTTTTTTAATTTTTTTTTAACGTTTATTTCTTTTTGAGACAGAGAGAGACAGAGCATGAACGGGGGAGGGGCAGAGAGAGAGGGAGACACAGAATCGGAAGCAGGCTCCAGGCTCTGAGCCGTCAGCTCAGAGCCCGACGCGGGGCTCGAACTCACGGACCGCAAGATCGTGACCTGAGCTGAAGTCAGACACTTAACCGACTGAGCCACCCAGGCGCCCCGTCTTGAGTCTTAAAGTCTATATCGATATATTGTTTTCTTTTTCCCATTAGCCTCCTGGACATGCCTGCTCTCCCGCGGACCTTAGGTAGACAGGAAACGCAATTCAAACACCTGCAACACACATCAATCCTGGGAGACTCTGGCTCCGCGGCAGGCCCACTTTAAATCCGAAAGAGCCCCCAGCAGCCCCTGTTCCAGCTCAGCCTCTCGCCCCTGCAGAGATGCACCCAGCAGCACTTTCCCAACGCCGCCCCTTCTCTGCAGCGTGAAACCCTGGTTCGCTTCTCCAAGAGCACAGAGCAAGCGGGCAGCTGCCCTGAGGGTCCCAGGAGCTTTAAGTTTTCCTTCTTAGATGATCGCGGCAATGGGGAGAGAAGGTGGCGGAACCCGCATTTGAAGAAAGGCCACCTCAGCATGTCCTGCCACTGTCCATTCCGGCCAGCAGAGGCCTCCACTGCAACGAGGCCCCCCTCATGCCCAGCAAAATCTTCCCAGGTGGAAATGAACATGTGGGTGCCCTGTGCCCGCTAGGCGCAGAAGGGTGGGGCACGCGTGCACCTGCTAATGCCAGTCTTTAAGAGCTGATCACATAAGATAGTTCCCTGTGGCCGGACTTCGAGTAAGCAGTTCCAGTTTTCCTTCTCACGTTAACACATACAAAGAGTTGAAAACTGCTAATAGGGCAGAAGTACGTATAATGCAAACCAAAGAGATGCTTCCGGAAATAATAATCGCAGCTACCATTTGCTGAGCGCCTACTGTGTGCCAGGCTCTTTACAGTCATGACCTCATCGCAGGCTCCAGCCACCCCGCCAGGCGGGCGCTGACACAATCCTGCCGCCCAGATGAGGAGACCGGAACTTGCTTGACATCACACAATTGTCAAGGAAGAAAAAGAAAGTTAATACCGTGAGTGCAGCAGAACTGTATTCAACGATGAAGACGGGATGGAGGAAGCCCAGAAAAATGAAAGCAGTTGGTTTGATGGGATGGTAAGGTCACGGGGATTTTTTTTCCTCCTTGGCAAACATGTCTGTTGTCTTCGTGCAGGGGCGTGCTGTCCTACGGGGTGGAGAAGTTGATGCGACCATCTCAGACGCGGCCGCGGGGAAGCCTGTGGGAAGGGGCTGTGCACCATCAGCCTGGTGATGAAGGCCCCGGCTGCCCATCACCCCTTCCCTCCAGGCCACCTACCCGCACTTTCTCAGCAGCTTTGTCGATTGCTGAGTCTGTACAGGGACAGTTTGGGGGAAACCCCTTCTCCAGCTCAGATTGGCTTTGGTTCTTTTTCAAACTTACTGCAAATTTGTTCCCTTGGAGCCTGGAACCTAGGGGGGTTTTTCCCTTCCCTTTTATGAATCAGCACAGAATTGGCCTGTGTGGGCCAGAGAAGCTTCTGGAATACAAATCTTGCGGAGGTCCTGGTGCTCTTCGGCCTACAGACTCTCCCTCCTGCCTCGGATTCACTGGCCAGGGGTTGCTTCAGCCAGGCTCCCAGCTGCCTCTGGTCTCCAGAAGCCTGGGCCCAGAGACAAGCCTCCCAGGCCCCTGATTCCAGAAGCAACCTGCAAGGTTTCTATTATCCACTTGCATTCTGGCAGCAGGGAAACTGTGATCCTCCTCCCCACAAACTCAGCTTCCCCTGGGGCGTCGTGAGACATACGAGGGCCTTCTCTTCAAGAAGATTCCTGAGCCAAGTGATCCCAAAGTACATCCTCCCTTTCCATCCTCCCCCAGGCTCAAGGCCCCCCACCCCCAGAAGCCCAATGCACTTGCCCTTGTTCAGGTAGCTGATGTAACACATTGCCCCTCTGAGGGTATTTTGTGTCATCGAACTCTCAGAGCCACCCAGGGTATCTGGGTTCAATGAACCCATTTCATAGATGAGCTCATGGAGGCTCAGAACCATAAAGTAATGGGTCAAGGCCACCAGCCAGAGGCGCCAGGCGGGAATTCTTGCCCCATCACCATGCTGGGCCATCCCCCTCTGTCTTGTTAAATTGGGCTTTTCATATAAGGGCAGTTGTATTGGGACTGTGGCTTTTGTTCATGGATGCTACCTTCTTCTTAACGCCAGGCTGTGGGAGGGGATTTATAGCACAGAAGAGGATAAGGAATGAGTCCGAGGGGCTGGAGCTGAAAAAGGGTCTGGGAACCCCAAGAAGAGGGGCCATGAGTTAATCACAGCCCCCTCCTCAATTCCCAATCTCCACTGTAGGCCAGCCACTGAGGGACAGTGACGGGGAAAAGACAAAAAAGATCAATATAAAAAATGCCAAATAGCGTCCTAAAATAAAGACTTGGCTTGTAAGGAAGAAACACTCATCTTGTTATTTCCAGAGTTATTGTCAATGATCTGATATCCCCTTGACTTGGTTTCTCTCTGTTACTTAAGTTTCTTTCTCTTACTGTATTCATTTTGTAAGCTACTGCAAAGTTTCTGGAGAAGTGGATAGGATAGAAACAGTAAACAAATGAATGCGATGCATTTTATCGTGATGGTGGTGGTTTGTTTCCTAGGTTCAAAACCAGCCCCTGTAGGGTACACATACTGGAACCGACAGGGAGGAGACGTCTGTGTGGGGTTCTCCTCCGGGGCAGGTGCAGAGATACAGACAACCTGTGACCACACTCAGTGTCTCGGTTCCACTCTTGAAGAACAGACACCCCAACCTCAACCTCAGAGGGCTTTCCAGCCCTGTTCCCGTCCATGGTTCTGAAACTCGGTGGTGACCACTCCCACCCACATCCTCTGCCCCCTCCGCCACTTGCCCCCATGCATCGTCCATTCAACAACCATTGAGCACCTGCCGTGTGCTAGGCTCCGTGTAAAAATTGGGAATTCAGCTGTGATGGACACTGGCCGAATGCAGCCCACAGAATAACGGAAGAACAGAGGAGTTAATAATTCTGTGAAATGAATGCCACACGAGAGGACGTATGGAGGAGGGGCACCCAATCGAGACCTGAGGGGTCAAGATTTCCTACCAGGGGAATCAAAATTTAAACCAAGGCCACAAGAATGTTTAAGACTTAAGTCAGGTGTGGCAGAGACCGGCTGGCAAGGCGTATTTCCCCTGCCTTCAGACATAGAGCAAGACTACATTTCCCAGCCTCCCTTGTGACTGAGCTTATGGTAATGAACTATGGACAGAGTTGATAAGCACCACTTTCAAGCCTGGTTCATGTTCTTTGCTCCCTCACCGGCTTAATGCAGAGGACTCCAAAGCCCCAGGTGAAAACAGAACCACTAGATGGAAGGAACCTGGGTCTCTAAATCACCATGTGGAAGGCCCTCCCACCCAATGGGAAAGCCCTCATGAGTGACCACACACATGAGAAGAAGAAAGTTCTATTGTGGAAAGCCATGGAGTTTGGGGTTTGTGTTACAGCAACTGGTGGTCCTCTAATGTATAATCAAGTAGGAGTCAGAGAGTAGTCTAGAGAAAAATATTCACAAAACCAACCTACTGTTTGGAGATAGCAGTCAACCAAACAGACAGGAAAGAACAGAGGCTAGAGCCAAACTGATGGGATTGAACTCATGTTCTGTATTTCCTAGCTGTGTGGTCTTGGGTGAATCACTTAACCTCTCTGAATATCAATGTCCTCAATTGTGAAATGAAGATAATAACACCTTTCTCGAAGGGTTGCAGTGACTACTAAACAGTACCTAGAATGGTTCCTAATACATGGAAGGCTTCACAGATAATAAATCCCTTACTCCTAACTATATGCATTCTTAGAATGACATTTAATTAATAATATGCTTTGGTAGCTGGTAACAGTAACAATAATAATAAACACTTATTGAGAACTAATTATGTTCCAGGAAATGACCTAATCATTCGTATGTATTAATTAATTCCATCCTTACAGCCCTACGAACGAGGCAGTACTTTGCCCCCAATCTTACAAAGGAGGAAACTGAAGCACAGAGATGTTAAGGGATGTGTTCAAGGTTAACAGCTGATAAGTGACAGAGCCTGGTAAATCCAGGCAGACATGGGTACAATTCCCATGCTACGGTTGAGAACAGAGAGGTAACATGATTTGCTTAAAGCCACACAGTCTCAAAGCGTCCCGGGCTGGGGGCCCTAGACACGGTACTTGTGATTCTGGTAGAGAGCAGAGCAGCATTCTCGGACCGTGAGAAGCACCTTCCTTTTGCAGGCAGGCTGGTGGCTTTGGTAGTAACGATGTTGACCAAAACCAGACTGCTTCGGTCAACTGTGGGAAAGTAGCAGGTGAGCACACTCCAGAGCCTGTCCAGTGATGATGAAACGCAGGCCCTCCGGCCGTGAAATTAAGGCTGAGGGGCTTTGGTTTTTACCAAAATGACATTTCCATGAGAGCCTTAATGTAAACTGGAGCAAACTTTATTGACTTTAAAAGGATATTCCATCTTGGGGGGGGGGGGCAGGGAGAGAAGGAACAGTTCTTTTTTTCTTTTAATTTTTTTTTTTTACATTTATCTATTTTTGATAGAGAAAGACAGAGCACAAGTGGGGGAGGGGTAGAGAGAGAAGGAGACACCGAATCTGAAGCGGGCTCCAGGCTGTCAGCACAGAGCCCGACGCGGGGCTCGAACTCACCAGCCGTGAGATCGTGACCCGAGGCGAAGTTGGATGCCTAACCGACTGAGCCACCCAGGCGCCCCGGGAAGGAACAGTTCTAAGAGATGGAACTTCAGAGCGGGCAAACCTAAAGAAGTTAACTGCCCCCCAAGAAGTGGGGTGGGTTGTTGGACTTGCTGAAGTCCCACATGACCACCAGAGGGCAGCAAAGACATTGGTCAGAGAAGGCAGAGGCCCGCGTGAGGCTCTTCCAGTGATAGAAAGATGAGAGGTGAACAGGCGAAATGAGAAAGGGCGCCCTCATCACTCAAGGAGCATTTCCTAGACTCGGGATCCTCGCCATTTAAAGTAGAACCGGCTTTGAACTTGCTCTTCAGATCAGCTAACTAACGCAAGGTAATTGTAGAAAAATCAGAAAATACAGAAACATAGTCAAGCAAACCACTATAATGCCACGACCCAGAGAAAACTGCTGTGGCTTAACATTTTAATGACTATCCTTCTGGATAGATGTAGAAATCGATGTAGGTTTAGATGCAGAACAACCTATAGATTGACATTTTAAAAATTAAAAAAAAATTTTTTTAATTTTATTTTTGAGAATGCATGCACACACACACACACACACACACACAGAGGCATGAGTGGGGGAGAGGCAGACAGGGAGACAGAATCCGAAGCAGGCTCCAGGCACAGAGCCCGACGTGGGGCTCGAACTCAGGGACCATGAGATCATGACCTGAGCCAAAGTCAGATGCTTAACTGACTGAGTCACCCAGGCGCCCAGATTTACATATTTTTTGACTTCATGAAATTGATAGCAGTCAGTATATACATATTGGCGGCCCTTTTAAAAAAATTCAACAACAACAGCAGCAAAAATATGCGTGGCCATATATGTATGGCATTCTTTCGCCCAGCGTCTCTCACTCGCTCCAAGGCCAGTTCCCCTGCACCTACACAGGGGTCAGGGGATGGGCCCAGTGAGGGCTGGCTGGGCAGGAGCAGTGTGCTCTGAGGTCCACCGGCCCGTCTGCTAGGTCTTTCACAGCCCTGAAATCTTGGGGGAAGGGAGTTGTGGAGTTTTCTAGCTAAAAAAGCCTCCGTTCAGGGAGCAGGTGCTCAGAGTTCGTTGAATTTCATCAAAATGAGTCACACTGAAGGTGTGAAGGAGTGAGGTTTAAGGAGCTATCGCTTCCTGCTTCCACACCGCGCTTCATCACTTGCCCCAGACGGAGACACCGTGGTGGTGGGAGTCCAGGCAGGAGCCAGGGACATGTCTGTTCCCTCCGCATGCAAAGCCTCTACACCATTTCTTTGTCTTCGGGTGTGGTCACTCTCTCCGAAGAAAATCATCGCCTCCTTGCTCTGCAACCCCCTTGATCATTGTTAAACCGGCTTCACACCTGAGAAACCCACTGAAAGTGCAGTGGTGCTTGAATTGAGTCTTAAGGAAGACACAGGTGTTCCCCAGGTGAAGCGGGCGGGGGCCGGAAACTGCACCAGCTGGATTTATAAGCCACACTTTCATAATTCACAGCGCTAGATGGGACACCACTGATCCCCTGAGGGAATTCTCTTGGCATGTGCTTTGGAGTGAGACAAATCTAGTTTTGAATCGGCTTCATCACTTCCTACTTGGGTGTCCTTGAGCAAGTCACAGACCCTGGTTATTCTAGGGTACGGTCAAGGTGGTAGCGTTGGGCCCGTTGCGGAGGAAGCGCCACCGTTCAGCCTGGCCGGCGTGTAGGACGAGCCGGCAGAGCCGGAGGGGACCCGGAGGCCTGGCTTCAAGGAGGGAGCCTCGAATGCCGCACCAGGATTAAGGGTTAAATCATGCAATGCTATGACATACGATCCGTTGTAACCGATCTCACAAGGGTGATGGTAAAAAGCAACAAAATGAATTTGAGTGAAGTCTTTGTCAACTGGAAATGTACGTCACTGGCATCGTTCTCGTGTATCTCGCTGACCGTGAAGGGCTCTCAGGTGCAGCCTGGAGGGTTTCCCACATGCCTCTTCATCCTGGTCATGCCCAAGCAGCACTCCCAGTGAGCAGCACTCTCAGCTCCACTGTGGTCACACCCGCAGCTCAAAGGGTGTTTCTTTTTTTTTTTT